>NW_011499970.1:471792-476632 GCF_000495115.2 Populus euphratica
TTAAAATTTAAGAATATATATATATATATATATATATATTCTAAATTTGGCTAATATTTATTAAAGTCTTAGAATTTGGCTAATATTTTAAATTTTCAAATCATATTAAACTGCAAAGCAGCTTACTTTAGGTAGGATGCACTAGGGGTGCTAATACCTTTCCTTGCCACAACTAGTCCCTTACTCGTGAATCTCTGACAAGACTAGCACATTCGGGTTTCTTAGTAACCTTCAATTAAATATTAGGTGACGACTTTCAAGAATAAGCAAACATAAGAAAATCATCAATGAACGTCGCGCGAGAGACGTGCGACAATCATTATCAAAATGTAAGAATTTTATATTTATAGAAAATTAGGTTTGAATATTTACATATAAAAGCTTTAAAAAAAACTTCTCCTTTAGAACACAGAAAATAAATCCATGTGAATCGATTATAGTCACCAATAAAAATAACAAAATACTTGTAATTAGTATAAAAAATAACTAGTGTCATACCTCACACATCGCTATGTATTATGTCAACTAATTGGACTCCTTTTCGATGTATGAGAGAAAAATAGTAGAGTTTTACTTTTGTCAAGCCTACTAGAGTTGCAATCAAATTAAATAGCACTAAGAGATAGTGATTTTGTATTCCCAATTAAACTAGATTTTAGCAAATCATTTAGTACATTAAAGTTTGGATGTCTAAGATATTTATGTCATGTTTGGCAATCAACATGAACCAAGTTACAAGTGATAGAAGATAATGAGAAATATAGAGACAAATACAAATGGAGAGGAAAAAATATCCAATTTTAAACCCTTTCATGATTATCTTTCCGGATTGTTGATCATGCATAACACAATCAAACTTAGAGAATTTCACTTTAGAATCATTATCAACCAATTGACCAATAGAAACAAGACTAGTCATAAGGCTAGAAAAGACAAATACATCGGTTAAAAAAGGATAAACATCACCAGTTGTTGTGATATGTATGGAGTAACTACCAATTGTATGAATCTTGAGATTTCCATAATATTTATGCACGCTAAGAGATTTATCATTGTTTGTCGTATGATTGGAAGTCGCAAGATCAAAATACCAATGAGGAGATATAGATAATCCATTGTTTGTCATATGATTGGAAGTCAAAATACCAATGAGGAGATATAGATAATTTTTTACTTGAAAGTCCTAAAATAGAGAATGCAAATACAATCATTTGTTAGATTATTTTAAGGGTCACGAGTTGAACAAGAGTATGAGCATTTTGTGTAATAGGTGTTATATCCATAAATCCACCAGCACTACAAAAGCCAATTAAGATTGTATATATTGTTATAAATTTTTTATAGTAGTTGCGTAATTATTTAGGAAAGTTCGCAGTGAAATGACCAAATTCATCTTTTAACTTGCCTTGTGCTGCATAAGTTATGGAAATATGAGAAAAGATGGGGTTATATTGCTCCATGGTGGTTTAAGTGAGGAGGCACTGCTCCTCAAGAAACAAATCATTAAGGCATGCATTCAGGGAGGGAACATGCTTTTGGATCATAAGATTAGAAAAGATCTTTTTAAGTTTAAATCTTAGTTTCATAAGGAACTGATCTTTCTTGGCAATTTCATAGACAAATTGAACAAAATTAAAGCTTTCAGGACGTAAGGTAGCACACATAATATTAGTATATAAAGTCCAAAGATTCATGAGGCTAGAGTAAAAATCAAAGACAAGAGATTGTCTTGTTTAAGATCCTTCAATTCAAGTTCAAACTCAAATTGATGAGCAATGTTGTGCTGACTATTCATCTTCAAGTAAATCCATATTTTAGCATCAATCTTGGAGGGTTGATGATCAAAATAATTTTATGCTTGATAGATCTGATAATCAACACTATGGCTTTGGCATCCTTGAATTCCCACTTGACGTAAAAATCTTTGTCTTTGTCTTTGTTAGAAGTAGGGTTACTGCCATTAATATGTTCTTATAGATCTTTTCCTTTGATAAAGACCTTGAATTGGAGTTCCTAAGCTAAATGGTTATTGCCATTGAAACAAATCAAGAAAACACCTAACTTGTTTGATGACATGATGGCCAGGAAGAAAATAAAAAAAATAACTATAAAAGAACTAAAATAGGCATGTGTGTAAAAGACACAAAATAAATTAGATTGTAGTTTTGATTCCATGTTAAACTTATAAAGCTTTTAAGAAAAAATCTCCCTGGATGGAGAATCATTATTATTAGAAAAGGTACAAGAGTATAAAATATGTATAAGCTTATTTCTAGACTTTAAAACATTAAAACTTCCATATAAAATTAGCCTACAACAAATATATTATAATAAAAGAAAGAGTTACAAATAAAGAAATTAACTATAAAAGCTAGATAATGTATAGAATCGACTTACTTTACTATCCTCCTTTGGTATATAAGCATATCATATTTGTTTCGGCTTGTAACCCAAAGGCATGTACTCGGATGGGTCCATTCAACATCAAACCACCTTATTTCCTTATAATAATAATAATAATAATAATAATTAGGTAGCGTTGCTTCATTGATAGTGGCAACTCTAATCTCTAGATAATTTTTAGTTATTATCTTGTAACAGAAGAGGTAAAAATAATAAAGATAAAAATATATTTAATTTGAGAAATAAAGATATAAAAATAAATTTATCACTGAAATAATTTTAAAATAAATTTTATACTCTCAAAACATAACATGAATTATAAAGGGAATATGACTAAAATAGTTTTTGTTTAGACTATCTCAATTTTTTTCCAAAACAATAACCAAACAGTACTAAAAATTTGCAATGAAATAAGTAGTTTTAGCTACATCTAATTAGTGTTATGTGTGGAATAAATTTTATTAGAATTTTACGGTATCCTGCCTATCTCTTATTTTAATCAGCATATATTTTATTTTCTTTATTATGCATGAACAAACACCCATATCTACTCTATTTGATTAAACACAAGCCCTTGCCCCTAACCACTAACCATTGTTGTCGGCATGCTGCAAATCCCATTCCTCGAGATGATGAATCTAACTAAGCTAAATTGGTAAATTCAGATTTTCTTCTTACTTTTTCGGAACAATTCTTTTGACATGGGTCAGTAAGATAATATTCAACCCACACCTAAGTTTAGGCTCGGAGCTTGCGAGTACTAAAGGCACCTTGAACACAATTTTTAAGCAATAGTTTTTCGACGGCTGAGAAAAATGTTTGGCAGAACTTAGTGGTTGCTGCAGATCTGGAGAGAAAGAATAGACTCAACCAATGTGTGATGGAATTTCTATCAAGTAAATGATTCTTATCAACTTGTGATGGTTCTTGAAGCTACTAAATAGAAAGTATATAAGTGTAGGGTTGATGAGGCTGGAATTGAGTGATTTCCATCTGCTAATAAAATTAAACCTGGAGGACTTGATGGACCTAGCGATACCAGCAAAAAAAAAAAAAAAACACTTTGAAACTTACCAGCCAAAAAAAAAAAAAAAAAACACTTTGAAACTTAAATCAATATAATATTTGTTTAGGTTAGGAGAAAAATAAATATTATATATACTTAAATGTTTATTAAATCTGGTTAAATCTTGTATCAGACTTGTATTTTTTTGACATATAAGAGTCTAAAAAGATAAACTTTGATGAATCTTTTATCTAGAGAAATGAAACTCTATTTATATAGATTTTTTTAAGATAAATATTTTAAAAAATATTAAAATATTTTATATAAATATCTCATAAATATTTAAATTATAAAATATTTAATGAAAATATCTAGAATATTTATAAAAATATTTATGAAGGTGTGTAAATTGTATAAAAAGTCTGTAGTTTTTTCATATGTATCATCGAGGCAAGAACAGTAAAAAGTATAAGAGAGGAGAATTATGGGGAAGTAATCCAAGAATGGAAGAAAATACAAATGCAATCACATCCAAATTCAACTAACATTGTCAACAAGTTGAGGATAATGTTATGCTGTTACAAGCTCTCTTAAATTTCAACATTCATCAGAAAAGAAAATTCAAAAAGTTCCTGCAGTGGAAATTGTCAGGCAAAAGCATGGCCTCATTTCACTCCTTAAAGCGAGAAAGGGTTCAGGGACTTGGTCCTGATACGCGGATCTCCTCCCTAAGTTCAGCAGTATGAGTTTCCCTGTACATGGCTGGGTTGCCATGTTGAAGTTCCTTTATGATCCCATATTGCTTCAGGTTTTTCGCTGAACTCGGATTGAGAAAGAATGTAATTTATATGCGGGGTCCGACTTCTCCTGAAAAAACTCTATGCCGAGCAGTTCTGAGCTTGTCATTGGTGATGAGCTGCAAATGAAGAGCAAAATCAGGTCATCAATATCACACTGTAAAATGGTTATAAATGGAAAACCTGCAGAAAAAGAAAATGACAGATCAAAACTTATTTATGGAGCGTAAAAGTAAGCTTTAATGGGCTAATTCGGAGTCTTAAAGAGGCTCCTCCAATAACTTTTGTAGGAAAAGACATGAATCATCATGAACTCATGCAAGTTGATAATGTTCCCTCAAATCTTCAAGGTCGACGTTGATAATCTTGCAGAAAAAAGTTTGGAAAACCTCAAAATTGTTGAAGTAAACTCAATCCAAAAGGTTAAGGAAGGCAGCCACCAGCTGTCACCGCCCAGCCACCACCCGACCAGCCGCCAGCCACCGGCCGCCGGCCGCTTTCACACCGTCGGCCAAAAACCGCCTTCACACTTGAAGGTTGAATTTTCTTGTTTTGATTTCGTGTATAAATAGATAGCTAAGCTTATGCAATTATGTGTGGAGAGATTGAGAGAAACACTAGAGAGAAAGAGAGA
>NW_011499970.1:479994-516881 GCF_000495115.2 Populus euphratica
GCCTTCACACTTGAAGGTTGAATTTTCTTGTTTTGATTTCGTGTATAAATAGATAGCTAAGCTTATGCAATTATGTGTGGAGAGATTGAGAGAAACACTAGAGAGAAAGAGAGAGGGGTTGTTGTAAACTTTTGTTTATGTTATTGTAAGCTTGTTGTTCTTGAAATAAAAGAGTGTGTTTTATCCCCTCCGAGTATTTCAAAGCCACGACAAGTGGTTTCTCCCACCAACAAAAATATCACAGGTGATTCATTGAACAAATAATTCTTGACGTTGATAGTACAAAAACCTCATAATATTCTCTTAGAATAAACCATTGAACATGTCATGGCACATACAGTATTCATCATTTTTTATTGGTCAGAACAAGAGGTAAACAACAGTTTAGTAGCTGACTACCATCGTCCTCCTACTCTGAGCTATTCCCCTTCGCGATTGTAAGCTAATTGCCAGTTAAGTCATGTGATCTGCTGTACATGGGGTAAATAATACACCTATCACGCACTCATGGGAGAAAGACGATGACCATTATAGTTTATACTAAAACATTTTTTCGAGGCCCTACTACTCACGTTGTATTTTCTTTTATTATTCACCCTTCTCCTTCCTGACTTGAACATCGGAGCGAGCATCCGTTAAAACACAAATGAACTAGGTTACGGCCTTTCTAGCACAAACCAGTACATTGTCAGACGCGTAAAGCCTATAATATCCTTTGATGTTTTTATCGGGCATAGTTTTCATCAAGATTTCAACATTTTTTTTACCTGCATGAAGTCTCCTTTAATTACTATTAAGTGCTCCCTGCATAGGGGTGACATCAACCCATTGATTCTGATGAAGAACCTGGAGGCCACCCATGTTGTCTTGCTGAAGTAGAGTCAGGAAAGACGGGTCTGTATGATTGCTGACACCCATTGTCGAGCCTGGTTCTGGACAAGTTGGGTAATAGTTGCAGATTGTAACCTTGCTTTCCATGCATTCTATGCTCGAAAGGTAGTCAGGAAGAGCCTCTGATAAGAGTTCAGAAAGTATTTTGCTGATTCTTTTTATGTGAGTGTTGTATCCACTTATCTCTTCACTGTGAGACAACTTAAATTAAATCTGGTAGTGAAATCTCCAACGAAATTGGATTTAAGAGAGAGTTTTGGATCTTATATTACAAAATCACATTACCTTAAAATGTAAGGAATGAATTCAGGGTCTAGTTTGCCATCCTTAAAATAAAACATCGCTGAATCCTTCTAAACTGATGGTTTTATAGTCAGAGACGATGCTCCGTAGTAGAACCTCACTGGTTTTTCTTGTCACGTGAGTACAGCTCCTTCTTCACCTCCTGAGGTTGTTCATGGAATCGTTTCGCACCCGCTAGCATCCCATCCATGACCGTAACTGGAATTTCATGGTTAACGATTTGAAAGAAACCCCATTCTTCTGATGCTTTGCGGACCTCATCGACCACCTGTAGTCGCCGAAAACTTTCGAACCCTTCCAGGTCTATGATCGGAAGCTGAAGGGTGATGCTATTGATCTCGGAAGATAACTTCTGGACATCCCCTGGTGGGTGCACAAAGAACCTGGGAATCTTGGTCACACCAGAGTCCAATAGTCCCTTAACACTAGTTTTTGTTGCATCAAATGCCTTCACTTCTTCAGGAATGGAACTCGCAGCATTGGGTATCATGACTTCCATTTTTGCAAAATAGCGGATGGCAGTGCTTTTTTCTTTTTCTTGGTTTTGGTAACAGAACTGGATGGTGAGTAGTATATGACGATGAATCCAATTAAATAGAGCTCTTAGGTGGACAGAAATCAAGCCAAATTTTTTTGTAAAAAGTAATTTAAAAAAAATAAAAATAATAAAGATGAGAGGTGGTCATATATAATCCAATTATTCAACCGAAAAATATTGTAATATGGAAGACGTCATGAAAGATTTGCTAAATCTCATTCTCAAATATTGTAATGGATCATGTGCCAGACGTAATTTTTGGTTTTATTTTTTCCTATTTAATTTCATATTTTGTAGCTTTTAATTTTTCTATCCTTTTGCCTTTCAAATTGAGTTCAGAGATAGATCATTTTTAATTTATTATAAACCTCTTTTACGAGGGAGATGTAGAGAATAATTTTACTTAGATATAACAATGAGACTAGGGTTCTAGTTTTTGGCCTTTTTTTGCGATCGAGTTCTTTCTTGATTCTTTGTCTAGCTAATTTACGAAAGAAAATTGTACCATGGAATGGTCCAATAGCTAACTTTCTCTCAACTCTTCTCTTCTTGGCTTAATTAATTATGGGATTATTGAAAATTTATATAATTAACATTATATAAATAAATTAATTATAAGTAAATGAAAGGTTAATCTTCAAAGAATTCTTAATATTTCTACTAAAAAAACTTTTGGTTTTTTTATATTTAATTCTTGATTTATAATGGTTTTTTAAAGGTTGATAATGACACCTTTTTTTATTAATTTATTGATATTTTAACTTTTAAATTCAATATAAAAAAAAGTAAAGGAAGAGTTTTAAATTTGAATTTTTCAGATATTTTTCATACTGTTCTTCACCTTATATTTTTTTTTCATTTTAAGCTTTATTTTTCCTTTCAAATCTAAAACTTATATTTATCTTGTTGAGAGATATTTGAATTTTATATTTTTTTATTCAAATAGTAATTTATTTAGAAATATATTTAAATTAAGATGGTGGTGTTAGAGTCTTGAGAAATATATTTTAAATATCTTAGTTATACAAATAATGAGCAATAAAATTTTAAAAATAAAAAATTCATCATTTACAACAATAAAAATTTCATTATTTTAGAGTTTTTTAACAAGTAAATACTTGTTTTATTTTAATTTAAATAATTTTTTATATTTTCTTTAATGCTAGGATTTTATTATTATCTTTATGTTGAAAGTATATTTATTATTAGTTATGTTTTTATATAATTAAATTTTTAAATATATATAAACTTTAAGTTTTTATTGAATATATTTTATTAAGCATACTTTCATAATGATGAGCTAAACACTTTGCTCATTCGAATCTAATATATGTTTACAGAGATATCATGCAAGATGTGATCTGCCAAATCTCATCATTCTTAAAGACTTCTCTCATTTGTTTTCTTTGTCTGGTCACATAATTGAATACATGATATTTTTTATATTATAGTTGTTGGCTACGTTAGTTGTCACATCTTTCATTGAAGTCCAAATAAAAAAAATTGAAATAATAAATTTATTAATTGAGTTTAGTAGGAATTGTATTTTAATCCAAATTTGATAGATATCAATACAAATTAATGGGGTTTTTTTTATATAATTATTTTATTCAATGAATATAGGATATGACATAGATATAATTAAATCTGGCTCGAATTGTTGACTGAAATTTAACCCAAAATATTTATTTGTATATACACACTTTGAATATATATATTATTATTTTATTTTATTTAAATAATAAATAATTACTGGATAGTAAATATTTAAATAGATATTCAAAACTTAATATATATAATATCAATATCTAAATTTTTTACCCAATAAATAATGGATAGCATACGAATGCAAAAATCCCGACCCGTGAATACTATTAAATTTCTAATAATTTCTATAAACATTTTTAAAAGTAGCATCATGCATGTAACAAAAAATTGGATAAATTGAATAAAATTAATAATCTTACTGTACATTAACACATCACATGGAATCAACTCCAAACACAGTATGTGCAAGAACGTAACTAGCATGAACATGTAATGTGTAAATACCACAGTGAATTTTGATGGCTTTGGATGTAAGAAGGGAGTCAAGGAACGGAGGAAAAGATGGAGTTGTAATCGTGTGAACCTAATGAATGCGTGAAATTCTTCTGTGGCAATGGATGAAATCACTATCGGAACTCTTATCAGAGCCACTCGGATTTCATGCGACTGAATTGTTGGTCTGCCATTATTACCAGGCTTGTCCTGAACGGCTGAACCTGACTTGACGCTGGGTGCCATCAACCACACAGACATCTTTTTCAGAGAGTATTTCTGCATGCAGGAAAACATGGGTGGCCTCCAAGTTAGTCATCAAAATCAATGGATTGATGTTCCTCTAGTGCAGGGTGCTCTTGTTTTAAATTTAGGGGACTTCTTTTCTGTTTTTTTATATTTTCAAGCGCCTGTCAAAGGAGGTTGCTGCGATAAAGCTTGTTTCCATTCGAGCAGAATGGTTGGCTGAAATATCCTTTTTAAGTTTTTTCCCATCTTTTACTAAAGCTGTCTCTCTTACTGCTCTGCTGTTTGATTCTCTGCAGTCTTCTCTAGCCTCGTTCTTTTTGTTTCTTCGGGTTTTTTTTCCCGGTTTAGTGACGGTATCTCCGATCAGTCATAACAATTTTTTTTTGGTAAACCCAAGGATAAATTTTGTGCATGGAAAATGCGAGGACTTTCATTCTAATCTTTTATCGCTAACTTAAATAATTGCAGTGTTTATTTTATTTTAATCTGTCAGATTCACAGTTTCCGCATACATCGTGTTTTTATAGTTATAGGTCTTCAATCATTGATAACAATTTTATTGTAAACAAAATTATTGCACGTCTCACTCGAATCTGATTGGCATCAAGGCCGGAAGTTAGACGAACATGAATCAAGTCAAGACACGACGTGAATTAATATTTCAATTTGTCATTTTTTTTTTCAACTTGTCATTTTTGTTGTAGGGGTTACTAGCTAAAGGGACCATCAATGTTAATGAGTATTGAACCTGTCCTTTTGTTTTTCATTCAGCTAATTACAATGACTACAAGATCTAAACTTTATATCCATGGTCATCTCTACTTGTTGATTTTCTTTTTTTATTTATCTTGTAAAGAGAAAAAAAAGAAAATAGTTCAAAACCAATATTTATAAATCTCACACAATTTCACCAGTTACTAGATGTTATACCCGTGCGATGTTGTGGGCTTATTGCATATTTGTGCTTTGTTATAAATTTATTAAAAAAAAAATAATTGTAATCCACAATGTTTTCAAGAAAAAAATTATAAAATTAAATTTTTAATCTAAAAAACAATCAAAAAAAAAAATAAAAAAAAAAAACTAAAGGAAAAAAAAAACAATGTAGAGAAACACTGTAGCAATCTATAATGTTTCATGAGAAAATCTACTGTTGTAATTTTTAACCAGCTCAATATTAAAAACAATAAAATTGATAAGGATAATTTTAAAAAAAATCATAACAAAAAAAATCATGTTGAGAAATACTATAGCAATCTATAGTATTTTAAAGATAAAAACTATGAAGTTAAAATTTCAACCAACTCAATATAAAAAAAATAAAATCAACAAAGACAATTTTAAAAAAACAAAAAAAATTATAAAAAAATAAAAAAAATCATGTAGAAAAACACTGTAGCAATACACAGTAGTTAAAAAAAAGCTAAATTTTCAATCAGCTCCATATTAAAAAAAAAATCAACAAAAAAAATTTTAAAAAAAACAAAAAATTGAAAGAAAACAAAACAATAGAGAAAAAAACATATGACAAAAGTCAAAGTTGAATTCTCAACCACTTCATTATTAAAAAAAAAATTGATAAAAATAATTTAAAAAAAAAACATATAGAAAAATACTGTAACAAAACAAAAACTATATGAGAAAATATTGTAACAATCCACAATATTATAAATAAAAAAACTACAAAGCAAAATCGACAAAGATCATTTTAGAAAAAAAATTATTAAAAAAAATCATGTAGAAATACATTATAGTAATCAATAATATTTTAAAAAAAAATTACAAAACTAAATTTTCAACCAGTTTAATTTAAAAAAAATCAACAAAAATAATTTAAAAAAACACAAAAACAAAAAAAAATAAAAAAAAATCTTGGGAAAAAAAAAAGAAAAAAGCATGTAAAGCCAAAAAAATGAAAAAATAAAAAACAAATGTGGAAAAAAAAGGGGAAAAAAAAAAAGAAGAAGAAAAAGGCATATGGTGTGGGGAAAGCTACATTGCTTTCCCCACACCTTTTAGAAAAATTGATAAAAATCATTGTAGAAAAAAAATTTATTAAAAAAAAACCATATAAGAATAGTACTTAATAATATTTTAAAGAAAATACTACAAAATTAGATTTTTAACTAGTTTCATTTAAAAAAATCAACAAAAATAATTTTAAAAAGAAAAAAACAAAAAAATAATAGGAAACAAAACATGTAAGGCCCAAAAAAATGAAAAAAAATGTGGAAAAAATAGGAAAAAAACAAAAAAAAAATACAAAACAAAAAAAAAAAACATGTGGCGTGTAGAAAGCTACAGTGCTTTCCCATGCCTTTTAGAGTATTAGTTAATATGTTGCATGTAGCAATCAACAACTGCAACTTGCAGCTTGCGAGTGGCAGATAACAATTGTGACTCGATCAAGAAAATATGTACAAGGGAATTATTTCCAGCCTCTAACTCCCAGTTGAAAAAACCACAAATTCACATCATCAACCTCAATGACCGCATAACTTCAATCACAATCTAGTCTCAACTAACACAATCAAACACAAAATGTATATATATCCATGTCATATAATGCAATCAACACAATTCAGTCCCAACTAATTCTTATAGCATTATATCATATCATATAATATAACTACATCTAAAAATAACCCTAGCTTGTGGACAAGCTTCGGGCGCTTGTATAACTAAACCTTGCAATAATGTAGTAATGTGACACTGTGACGAGATATGAGAGGCGAGAGACAATAAGCGGATGTTCAAAATTGTCTAGTGTGACTGAAAGGGTGATAAGACTAGACTATTTCCCTAGCATGTCGCATCAACAGATTTGGGCATCGAGTTGAACTTTCCTCCCAAAAACAAAAATGAAAGCACTATATGGCATCTCATCATATAGAGCATGGACCCAAAAACAAGACCCATTACTATGAAAAGATTGCACAGGGATGTGGAAGTCAAAGAGTACTTCTTTTCTCTATGAAAAGATTGCACAGGGATGTGGAAGAGAAGCTGAGCCCCAGTACACCAAACTTTGAACGCACAAGTGCAAAATAACTCACAAGCCAAAGTCCAATCTAGCTCGTTTCAATACAGATTCCACCCTCTCATAAAATTCAGGTTCCAACTCCTTGATTTCTTCTGGCGTCCTCAACTCATGTTCATCTGCCTGCAGAGAAGAGAAAACATTCTATTAAAATTTCAAACCACGTTCCAGTTTAGCATGCCCAATTCCAAGTAGTTTATTTCATAGCAAAGGTATCAACACAGGTTAGTTTCATCCCTACAACTAGCAATGCCTGTCAAAATGAATGGCAAAGGATGTATTATATTGAATTACTACATCAATTTAATGATCAGAAGCTTACAGCTTTTGAAAAATCTTTCCAATGAATCATACAAGCATACAGTAAAAAGGATCGTCAGAAGATAGAAATAGCAAATTAGTGAAAAGTGACAATAAAGCAAACTAAGCTATGGCTTCATCTTTGGTGTCCAACAAAGGATCCAAAGGAATGACAGCACAGTGGTAAAAAAGGCTTATTAGAGAGGCCAAGACATAGCTTTGATTGATAGCTGCAGCTTTCATCTAACTAAGAAGTTGTAAGCTCAAATTCCCCTTATTCCCCTTATCTGGGTATCAAAAAAAAAAAAAGGAAGCTTAAATGATCACCAAAAAGCTAAGTTTGTTATCATATCATATCATTGTTAGAGAATAATATAAAATATATCTTAAAAGCTCATTGTTAGATAATAATATAAAATATATCTTAAAAGCTCATCTAAAAGCTTAAGTTATTGGGTTGAATTGGTTCTTTGACATGGTATCAGAGCCTTAATAACCAAGTGGTCATGAGTTCAAATCTCACCATCCCCATTAATTTGATAAAAATCAAGCGCAAGGTAATGTAAACCTGTGCAAGTTTCAAGCCCAAAGAGCTTTCACTTGATGGGATGTGTTAGAGAATAATATAAATCATATCTTGAGACCTCATCTAAAAGCTTAAGCTATGGGAATGAATTGGTTCTTTAACAATCATCTCCCTTAGGTGCTAATGAAAACAAAAGATAATAACTATTTGCTAGGGGTTGGTTATGGGTGCCTTATGAAACTTCTTAAAAAGTTGGAATACTACAGTTTTAATTTTCAAGGAAAAAAAGTCTTAAATGCAAAAGAAGCTTCCCTTGATTGTTGAGATGATGATATACACTACTAGATTCATAAAAAAAAAAAAAAAAAGTTATATGAGAAATATGGCAATTAAAAACAATTCAAATAAATAAATAAACCTGAATTTTCAACATAAACGCAAGATAAGATTAGTGTTAATTAGAAATCCTAAGGAAAAAGATATGTGATGCAATAAAATGGTAGATAACAAGAAATTTAACAAGGGAGGTGCATGGGAGGAGAACATGAGTAGATGAGATGAGCTTCTAATGCATCAAAGCCAAAGAAACTGCATATTTTAGACTTCCAAGACCAGCTAGAGCCCCATTTTTTGTTCAGAAAAATTAAATGAAGATACCTCTTTAAATTTTAAGAGAATCAAGTTTGAGACAGATGCTGGCTTCTCCTTGTCCCACCTGAAGAGAGAGAACCAGCAGGAAAATGCACAATCATTAATAATTAGGTTCAGAATTACCATCAAGGTGACACCAATTGAAGTAGGAGACACAACTAATGTTATAATGTTTTCAAAGCATATCACTATACATCAAAGATTAAAAAGGTCCCACTGAGCTCTGAAAAGCATGAACTTTCCAGGAAAATTATTGCATATCAATACACCCCACGTGATATTGCACTGCCAGTATGATTTGCAGAAGAATAGTATTGTCTCAGTTTTTGATAATAAAAAATCATGACTGATGAATGCTCAGAGGATTTATTATGGAGAAATATACCTCACAAGCATTAACTCATTTACAGATCGCCACATTCCACGCCCAACATCCTTTGCAAACTGATCTCTAGCACTTCGTCCATGCCACAGTTCTTTGGCAACATACATCACTTCCTCAACATCCACCTATAAGAAATAGCAACCAACAATGACAACCTATTCAAGATGATGCAATCCCAAATACCCCAAGAGCACAAGAATCCTACAAACAAGCAGCACATAGGGCTTTTGATACACCAGAAACTGGACGATTTTTGTTTGTCCTCCCTTTTCCTTGTTAGGATAAGCCAAAGATAATTTATTGTTTTATATGAAAGAAAAAATATTAAGAACCAAAAAGAATCACATAAGATATGTATAAAGTACTGTAAAACCCAAGATGATGGTACAATTGCAGGATGGACCAGGATAAGTGCCTTGCATATCACAGGCCTTTATATGATTGTCACTATATAAAAACACTTCCTTGAGGACCATGCCCTCGGGCACAAGTCCACGATATATTTTTACATGTGGATGAGCAGTCTGCATGAGCCCAAGACAATTTTAACTAGCAGTATTATTTCTATTGCATAAACCCCAAACAGGTAAAAAATCTGGCTTCACCCTGGATTGAATGAAGTTTTCGACCAGTGGCATCTTTCTATCAAATGAAAACAAAAGCGCACTTTGGCACATAAAACAAAAACTATTCCCCTTAACACTCTCAATTGTAATGTTTCATTCCTTAAAAAAAAGTAGATAAATAAGAAAAATCAAAGGAAAGAAGACAGTTTTTATGCTTTAAATTCTTTGATAAATCTTGGAACACATATAAGACACCCAAAGTCCCCAGGCCACAGTGAAACTCAATGCCCACCACCAGCACCCAGGAAACAAGCATCAAAATGATCTTGAAAGAATATCAATTAGCAACTTCATTTCTGAAGGCATTTCCATACCTGGACCTGCATAGCAGTTCCAAACAATGACTCCTCATGCTCAATAAGACGCTGATGAAGCACCCGATAATGATCCAAATCTAAATTTACTATAGGTTCAGGTTGAACATTCAATCCCGTGAGCTGTGTCACAACATAGGAGGCCATGACCTGTCCAAATATAGCAGGGATGGTACCAAGAACAGGTATTATGCGAACCCTAAACCCAGGTACTACCTGATATAGGGGTAAGATGTTAGAATATCAAAGCAAAACCATGTGATTGCAAAATGCAAGGAGCTTTTTATTTGCAGCAGCTAAGCTAAATCAACCTAGTGATTAAAATTTCATTAACAGTTACTGACAAAAATACCAAATGTTGCAAATTAAGCAGTAACACTCTCAAGTCTCACCTGATAGTCAGAAGGATTTTCTTCTTCTCCACTTGGTCCCTTAAATGGAAGCAGCTTGGCTTTAGGCTTTTCTAGAGAGAACACAACAGGGATGCCACCCTCAATGCCATGATCTTTCCTCAAACGATACCTCACCTAGAAGGCAGATTCTATATTGAGAGTTGCATCCAATACTATAAATAAGAAACTAGGAAAGCAATGATCAATAGAGCAAAATTATGTAGATGAAGAAATCTAGCAACACTTGGATTCAAAGAGAGAATTTCAGAAGCATACAGCTCGGGATAAAGGGTCATTTGTTGACTCTCTTAAATCAGCCACTCGTATTCTTGTTGGATCAGCTCTAGCACCTGCTCCAGTTGCAGACAGAACCTTTAAACCCCTACGCACACATGCAGCAAGAAGTGCCACCTATTACATATGAAAATTCAAGCATTTAAAGACAAATTTCCTGTGGTTCAGGTTAAAACACGTGAATTTTCATTATGCTTCAAGGTGCTCCATGTCACAGAATTCTGCCTGATAACTTAAAATTTAGCAGTTAAATGTCTAGATACATTAAATAAGTAGCAGGTCTCAAAAGTAAAGAAAATACAACATCAGCTATTCAACTATGATGTTAATTATTAGTATAAAGCTAGCACCAAGTGAATTTAAATCCAAGAATCACAGATCTGCAATCATCAAAACTTGAAAGCAAGAAGAAATACCTTTGTATCAATATTATCAATGCAGTCCAAAACAAAGTCGGGATGGCCAGAGAGAATTTTTTCTTCAGTTGATGCATCATACAGCAGTACTTTTGCTTCTATGTGGCACTCTGGGAAGATTGTTGAGAAATGCTTCTTGAGGCACTCGGCTTTTGGAATACCAACATCTGCTCGAGTTGCAACAGCATGGCGATTTAAGGATGAAACAGAAACCTTTTTCACATAATCAAGAACATAATCATGAAAAGATACATGTTTCTTATATATATATATAAAAACAAATGAGTGGGTGTGGTGATAAGGCTGTATTAAAAGCATTTAACACACTTAATAGTCTAGATAGCATTATGCCAGACAAACCAAACTTAGATGTTACTATTGATCATATTTTTGACAGATGAACAAAGTCTGTTGAAAACTTAATAAAAATAAGATCAACCAACGAAAAAGGAAGTCCAAACCAATAACATAAGGTAAGATAAAACTCAGGCATAAAACACAAAGTACCTGGTCAAAGTCCACAAGGAGGAGCCTGCCAACTCCAGACCTCAAGAGCATTGAAGCAGCATGACTCCCAACACCTCCAAGACCAATGACAACAACATAGGATGTAGTCACCTTCTGTTGAGCCTCAAAGCCAAAGAATTGAATGTTCCTTACAATGGAAAATAATACAAATTATTCCATTGAAAAACAAGCCTTAAACATAACTTTTTTGTGCAAGTGGCCAATGACATTTAATTTCAGAAACTCACAACAACATTATGTCTGTCTCCATAACTAGTAGCAACAAAGAAAAAGTATGGCATTTAAAAAAAAGCATTTAAGAGAAACCACGGGATGCTATACTACTGCAGGAAGATAAACTGTCAAAAACACTCTTTGTAAGAAAAGGAGACCAATGCTCTCTGCTATGAACTAACTTTAGCATATTGAATAAGTATTTGTGATTGATTGCAGTATGTTCAATGTATCTTACACAAAGGTATCCTAGACAAAGGAAAACACTAGTTCATAAACATAAACGAAGTAAAGCAAAATTACTTTACCTAGTCAATTGTTCAGATACTATTTCATCTGCTAAAAGGTCTGAATCAGGCATCCCAGAAGTACTATCTACATCAACCCCAATTCCGACCGACATCTCCGAAACAATTCCTTTGCCTATTCATAAAAACATTTAGAAATGAGTAAACACATACTCGCATCAGATGGGGTAAAATAAAGATGTTAAAGCATTCTATATTCAAACGAATTCATCGCCAAACCAAATTTATCATCTCCCAAAAAATTTACCATTTTTTATTGAAAGCCTGCAATTTTTTCCAACCGAACTACAGACTTTAACTTCAATTACGACCAACATTTCTTACTTTTGATGCTGCTCTTTAGTATTTGAAAAGGGGCATCAATAAATACCAAAAACTATCAGAATAACAAAAACTGAATACTAAAGAAGCAAGTCAGAGAGCAACTAACCAGCATTCAATTCACCAACGCTTTTACTGCATTCCTTTATAATACTTCTGTAATAACACAAACGCAATAAATCAATTAAAAAGCTTTTTCTTTTTCCAGCTTTTGAGTGGTGAAGTGATCAAGTGACTTGCCTTGGAAGAAGCTTGAGAAGGAATAGAGTAGAAACAGAACCCAAAAGAGCTCCAGCTCCAACTAATGTCAAGTGTTTCAGGCGCTCCTCCATTGCTTTCTCTTAGGCCTCAGGGTTTGCCGAGCTGAACAGGGTGGTCGAGGGTTTTTGAATAAAGGCAAAATTGAAAAAAAAAAAAAAAAAAAAAAAAACAAATCCTCCTGAACTAAAACTATTTTGATTTTACACCCTAAACAATATGACATTTTAAATGTGCCCCTTTAGTTAGGCTTTTGATAAGAAATTGATGGAAAACTCCAAAAAAATCCTCCCAGTTCATATCTTTTTCTCTACCGGCTTAGGAAAACAGGTTTACCAATAGAGAGAAGGAGAAGGATTTTATGGGATTTTCCATCAATTTCTCAATAAAACCATGATAAAAAGACAAATTCAAAAAATTATATTGTTTAGAAAGTAAAATCATGGGGTTTTAAGATTAGTAAGATATTTATTTTTTCAGCCATTTTGATCCCTAATGTTTTTTTAAATTTAATTTTGACACAACTTCAATTCTATTGTTTTCAAGTTCCAAGTTTTCAAAGGAAAGAAAATTTTTTGTCGATTCTAATATAAAGAGAAAAGGTTGTTATTTTTTAATATTTTAACCACCAAACTGATTGATATTAGTGTCTATGAATTTTATTTAATGAAAAAAATTGAATAATAGTTGTTTCAAATCTCAATGTTACCTAAATAAATAAGATTATAAAAAAAAAAATAGCCCAATTTGATTTAATGTTTTGGGATTGTTTTTGAAGTTTCTTAGGTGGACAAATTGGTATCCTAATACTGTGAGGGTGTTTATAAAGTGTTTTTTTTATTTTATTTTATGAAAATAGGTTGAAAAAAAAAGATTTTTAAGAAAAATACAACTACCTATATATTTTTTAGACATCATTACAATGGTAATATTCTAAGCAAACAAGAGACACACAGTCTCCTTTAGCAGGCAACATATTGCCTGATTTATTAAAAAATTATGAGATCTCATTGAGCTTTTGGCAAGAATCGTTGATTCAACGGGCGGGACACAACAGATAAAGCTTTTTAGTGCATTTCCCCTTGAATTAAAAAAAAAAGAAAGTAATTTAGCCTAATGTTATCATTGATTTTTTTTTTATTAATTTCAAATAAATAAATAAAACAATTTCATTGATTTTTATTGCTTAACTTAAAAAAAAACTATACCTGATTAGGATTGTATTTTGACCTGGGTTCTAAATTTTGTTTGTTGAATAAAGTTGACTGGGATAAATATAGTATGATATGTTTTTTAAGTTATAATTTAAATTATTTCTTAACTCTTTTATTTATTTCTAGATTTTATCAAGTTTATGGTTAATTAAGACTCAATAAAGGTCTAAACAGGAGGAGAATTAGAGAAGGAAAAAAAAATAAATTATCCATTCAAGTTAACTTATTATTATCATGTCTATTATCTAAGTTGTAAATTTCACACGTTAAACTAGGTCAATATAATTTGTCTTTCCTTTTTATTTCACTTTGTCATTTTTTTTCTAGTTTAATCATTTGACAATTCTTTATTTCTACATTTAAGCTAAAGTTAGATAAGACTAGAATTACATGTGTTTTGTTTAACCAAATTATCATTTGAGTTAGACAATCATTTTATTGTTTTCCAGTTTGATTGAATAAGTCACACCAACATATTTTTTTATTTATTAACATGGTAGTTAATTAATTTATTTTGATATATTTATCGAGTATTCAATCATTATTTCAAATATTTCATCATATATAAAAAAAATATTATATTTTTTAATGTATTTATGTATTTTTTACCCGACTTGCAGTAAATTACAAGCCCAATACCTAGTTTTTATTGCATCTTGTGAGTGAAATAATTGTTCATGGTTTTACTCGTTCACCAAAAAAAAAACTTAATACTAACAATTGAAGGTATTTTAATACTACAGAGCTCATTAATCATTTCTAAATTAGTTAGAGGTAAGACTTTTTCCATTTCAATTACACAGTGAAACTAATAAAACATTACTAGAATAAAAATAAAAATAAAACTAGAGTTAAACAAGAGACACACAGTCTCCTTTAGCAAATTAAAACTAGATAAATGATACTTTTATATTTTCACAATAATTTTTATGTAATTACCAAACTAGATAAGAGGTAATTTAGTATTTTAGCAAGGGTAGAAAATAAATAAAAAAATACAAACCACAACAAACAAAATATCTTTAAAAGTTAAAATATTAAAACTTGTTTTAAGGGCTTTTCTGTTTTTTCACAGAACATTTCTAGTTATTATAAGATAAGTTGGGAGGCAATTGGGTCTTAAAAAAAAAACTTATAGCATATATGGTGCCTCCCCTCAGTTAAAAATGCCATTTTGATGTGCCATTAAAAGGATATTTGTGTCCTTTTTTTAGAGACAATGCGTGTTAGTTTTAGTTTGTTAATTTGTTGTTGGTGGAGTTTTTTTTTTTCTCTCTCTTTTCTCCAAAAAAATAATAACTCAGTGCTCTTTGTTGTTAGCATTTAGATTTAAGTCCTAATTTTTATTTTATTTATTTTATCTTGATTTTTTTTGTAAATATTTAGATTTAAGTCCTAATTTTTATTTTTTTTTATTTTATCTTGATTTTTTTGTAAATATTTTATTTGTTTTTAATTTCATTAGTTAATCTTAGTAGTCATTTTTTTTCAATTTGATCTTTATTATTTTTATTTCTATTTTTTTTGTTTCTTTTGTAATAGTTTTATATGCTTTCAATTTTATTCTTCAATACAAATTTATGGTATATTATTTTTACCAATTTGATCCTTATTATTTTGAGTTTTTTTCTTTTCAATTTCATCCTTCAATCAAAATTTTCTTTTCATTTTATATGTTAATTTTGATTATTATTTGTTTTATTTTTGGATCCTTTTGCTAAATTTATTTGTAAATTAACTACACATGAAACTTTTGTATTAAGTTATTCTTTATCTGCAATTGAAAAAAAAATGACGTTTATATTCTCCTACCTGTCCTTTCAAAATATAAATTACCACAGACCCTACATGTTCATGGATTACAAGCTAGTCATTCCACGAGTCATTGCTTTGTCACGTTTGATTTTCCATAGTTTTGAACTCCTGACCAAGGAAACTTGTTTTGTGCTCAACGAATAAATAATGAATTATGGCCTATCATTTTTTTTTCATTTTTTTAAATAAACTAGCTATTTACAATTAAAAAAATAGCTGGACATCAAGCAGCTTAAGAATTCAGAAATCCAAGATGATCAAGGGACTTGTTTTACTTAGCCGAGTGGGTTTTGTTAAAAAAACAAAAAAATTACTTAAAAAATTAGGTTTTGTTAGGTGATTTTTTAATATACTATTTATATTATTTGTCTATATAATAGTATTTTGAATTTAAAATTTGTACATGAAAGATAATAATATTTAAATTTATAACTATTTAGAGTTTGCTCAAATATACAATCTCATGTCACTTTCAAATTTTTTTAATCTAATTATAGAAAAGCAATTATTTTTAGCTTAAAAATATAAATCATTTAAATAAGTTCAAAACATATATTTCTCAAGTCTATAATCATATTTTTTTTAATCTTATGTTTATCTTAGCCACTACAAAGTTTTTTATTGGAATAATTGTTTTTGTTAAACACAATATATATTTTATGATTATTAAAGCGAGTTAAAAAAAATCAAAATAGTGTGTTCATAAATTATATGTGATTGAAAACTAAAAAAATTATAAAGGTAACAAAATCATCTTTAAAATTTATTTAAAATTTTTAAAAACAAAACAATCATTTGAATTGAGTTTTCATGAACAATTTACTATTAATGTTATTATTTTTATATCAAATACATAATAATAATTGAAACAACAATTATTAGAATTCAAACAAAAATTTTAACATTTTTTAAGAACTATAGCAAAACTAAAAAGTAACTGAATTAGCATAATAACTTCTTCTTTTTTAGTGCCAAATAAAAACCAAAGAACAAAAGAACAAAAAAAACATAAAAAGATTAGGCCTAATACTTAGCCCTATAAGCAAGTCAGGTCTAATCAAACCTGGAGGCCAAGCCCACATGCTTGGCCTTGCTTTATTTTTTTCTATTAAGGGTTTGTTTTAAAAAAAAAAATAAACTAACACAAGCTTTATTTTTTTCTATTAAGGGTTTGTTATTTTTTTAAAAAAAACAAACTAGCACCGATAGTGTGTCTGATTTTCAATAGCCAAAGTGGCAAAAAACTAGGTACAAAAAAAAAACTTATGTATTTTGACCAAACAACCTATTTTCAACCAAACTTTCACCTAAAAATACTTGAGAAACACCCAACAAACCTCAGTAAACCTATTTGTGGCCTAAATAGCAAAAAATGAGTTAAAAATCGAAAAACCAAACTGAAACCACAAATCTTCATAGGCCTCAACCTATCTTTTCTGGTAATATAAGGATAAAAATCACTATCATCAGACTATTCCCATCAGATGAGATATTTTAATATCAAATTTGACCATTTTAATTGTCAAAATCACGAAAACCAAATATTTCCTCTCTTAATATCCATTTTTCGATGAGTCGTTCTTTTATTTAAGGATTGAAAATGATAAAAATAAACTTCATGATCAAAATAAAAATTGAAAAAATTTAGTGTTAGGCATTGTTATCCATGTGTCTTACATTTCATTCCTTTGTCTTTTAATTTTATAGGTCTACTATAATTTTAAGGCTAATTTTATCCAATTAGACTAGATAGGGACTAAATTGAATTAAAAATAAAGAATCAGCAAATTTACTATTTATATGAACAATGATGCTCCATAACATAATCCAATTCTTTTAATTTAGTTGTTTTAGATACTTTTTATGAATAAATTAATTTTCTAGTCCTTAGGTTTTTAATGCTCTTATATATAAAGTTAAAGGATTGTTAGGAAAAATTATTTTTTATAGTCCTATTTACTTTAGAAAAAAGTTTTCTTTTATGGTGATTTTACTCTATTTTTTCTATTTAGTTTAAGAAATAAAATATTGAGATTTGTAATTTAATTTTCTATGTTTTCCAAGAGACAAATATAATATAGTGTTTTCTTTAACAATAAAACTTTGAACTAAGGTTATTGTGTTTTACCTTATTTCAGCCAGTAATCTATTTTTTATTGCTATTATCTTATTAGTTATGCTTGTGTTTGGTGGATAATTGTGTTTTATTATAATATATTTTGCATTTTTTCCATAATTTCTAATCAGCAATTTAAATTATTATAAAAAATCAATTAGATATATAAAAAATGCTATGTCATAGGCCTACCCAAATTTCAATGATCATGAAAATAGATGTTAAGGAGATGCTTTCATTCCTAAATAAGTAAAAAAATACGAGACTCAGGTCATTGATTTGATTGGGACTAATAAATTCACATAATTTTGATAATACAAAAAAATAAAATTCAATGACAATAAATAAAGTGAAAAAAGAAATTGACAACGAAATAAAGGTAAAAATAATCAACTTGACCATATTTAAGTTAAAATATTAAATTTACAACCTGGGCATGATATTAGGATAACCCCACCAAAAACAAATTGAATAAAACAATGTAGCACAATTATTAAATAATCAAATGTAAAAGGGTGGAACTAAATTTTTTTTAAAAAAGAAATAAAAGATATAAGTCAACTCAAGTTAAATCGTTAACCCGGTAATTATGGGCATAGAATTATGATAACTCTGCTGATAGGAAAGCGAAAAACATGTGAAGACCAATTACCAATAAATAAAAAAATCGAAGGGTGAGATTTGGATTTTTCTTTTAAAATAAGAACCTAAAAAAATCAAAATCAACCCATGTTAATGTTCAAAACTCGTGACTCTTATCATGAATCCAGAACTAACTTCATATAAAGCAAACCCTGAAAAAATAAAAAATTAGAATTCTTAACCAAAAAATGCTTAGGGATGAAATTGGGAAAAAAAGGATTTATAACAAATAGCAATAAAAAGAATATATACCAAATTTGATGTAAAAATAAATTAAAACCAAATGCTAAGGGGTAAAATTTAATACAAAATTCAATTAAAAAAAGGATAAAAAAATAAGTAGCTATTAAAATAATAAAGATCAAATTTAATATAAAAATTAAATGAAACCAAATGATGAGGGATTAATTTGAAGAAAAAAATTCAAAAAAATAAATAGCAATTAAAAAAATGAGAACCAAATTAGATATAAAAACACAAATAAAAAAACACTTTTTTATTTTGCCAAGAAGAAGAGAAAGAAAAGAAAGAGGAGAAGAGAATAATTCACCTAAGTCATATTATCAATCCATTGCTTATACGCATTTGTCCACCATGAAGATCTTGGTTCACCGATATCAAAGATATCAAAGCCACTATAACATAGAATGAGTTTAAAGCAAAAATTAATTGATGTTTTGAAAAGACATCCATCAGAATGATCAACAATTAAGAGATTAACATATAAATATTAACATATAAATTTTTAAACAATATGACTTAAGTTATAACTACATTCAAACATACGAGTTTTTATACAGAATAGCTTCTATTATAACTACATTGAAAATGCAACACATTGATATATTTTTTTTAAAAAAAAAAAAAATTGGTTAAAATATTCAAAAAAACAAAAACTTTTGTTAATTTTTTTGTGGCTTTTTATTTTTTTGTTGCTAGAAATTCATATTTTTTATTTTTTATTTACACTCGTATTTCTTAACTTATTTTAAAAAATAAAAAATTAAAATTAAAATATTACTACTTTTTATTAAATTATGGTGGATATTCTTATTTCTTAGTTTTTTTTTTTTTATCTTTCTTCGTGTGTTTTTGTTTTATTTAAAAAAAACAAAGAAAAATATTAGGGAAGAAATGATTTTATATAAAAAATGCAAAATATCAAACACATAAACTTTCACAAAAAAATAAATTGAAAAATCATGCCTATTCATAATACACAAATCGAATCAAATATGTTTAATCAATAAATATATAATATTATCCTTCATTGATGAACTAAATAAATAAACATTTTTTTATCAAAACAAAGCAAAGAAAGCACTTTTTTATAGTGGAAAATAAACAAAAACTTAGTTAAAAAATAAAAAAAATCTGAAAAAATATAACAAATCCAGCACTAGCTTAGCGTACAAAAACTAACCCAATGACACCCATATCATAACAAACCAAAAGGGACAAAGGCTATGCAGAAACTTTTTTAAGATAAGGTAGTTGAATTGGCAACTTTATCCAGTCTTATGGGCCATTGGTGAATAAAGAAACAAAAAAGGTTTGGTATCGTTTAATTAATGAAGTCTGTTGGCAGCATTAGCTGCCTGGCAACTTGGTTATACTTTGTGCATTGTGACACTGCAGGTTAAGCTTGTGGTTCCTGGTTTGTTTCACTTCACTATAATCTTAGTGGTCCAAGTAACTCAATCATTGCGCGTATGATAGATAGCACAATGAGTGCTGGTTTTCATAAAAGTGGTGTTGATTAGATTTATCAGTTTTATCTACAAAACTTTTTATTGAGACTTTTATTCATAATTCATCTTTATGTATATTATTGATAGTTTCATGGATAGAGACAATTTATTGGAAACAAATCTCATAAGTAATTTGTTTGTAGGTGTTTTTATTTGTTTGTCAATGTCTTGATTAATAAATACAATATATCACCAACTAAATATAATCTATAATTCTACTAATGAGTTTTTCAATTTTCTTTGGAATATATTCATGGAGGTGTTTTGTGATAATCTTGACAATAATATATATATATGTTTAAATATGATAAATCTAAAATATAAGTGGTAATAGATGGGGAGGTTGGTCTTTGTTGGAATCATAGAGCCAATTAGGAGGTGTACATGTACTACACATTTGTGATTTTATCTCTATTATCAATCAGTAAACTTCTTCATAATTAGTAGTGAGTTATTTATATTTTTTATTAAGATGGGTTATTAGAGCTTGTACTTGTTGATTTAATATCGTCATAAACTTAGGAGTTTGAGTACTTGGAAGTAATCGCGAGCATCCAATTGTTGAAACACTACTGGTTGTCCACAAGTTTTTAACCGTAGTGATAGAGAGTTTGTAAATTTAATTTTTGTTGGGTCCACTAGACAATCTTACATTTAACCACAAATTCAGATCGAGATTCGAATGGATTGAAGGATCATCTCCATATATCTCTTTCAATTCGTTGTTTATCTATATCGTAAAAAGAAAAAATAAATTAATCAAATTCAAGAAAATAATAATTTAAAAAAATGGTTGAAAACCAACATATCATAAAGTGTTGGGCTTGGCTATTCACGAACTGTTGCACCTTTTTTTGGTAGTCATCACTCTGCATATGTATTTCAATAAAAAGCTTTAATAGGCTTGGCTCGAATCTAAGAACCATAGCGTGTACGATAAAAATATTATCAGTTAAATATATTTACTAAAAAACTAATAAAAAATAAATGTAATAAAAAAACTCATACAATCTACTTCACAAACGAAGCGAATGGAACGACGCTGTCGGTGTATGTGGTAACAGAATTGTAAACATGTTGGTTTAGATTTTTTGCTTCGAACTGTGATCATTGCATGAAATAAATAGATTTCACATGCTGAATGTATTTTTCTTATACAATATTCAAGATGTACATCAGTCTGAAATCCTTCCAAACCACCATATCATTCTAGCTTAGAAGCTCTCTTTCTTTCGCATATTTTATTAGCTTTGTTTTATGCCTCGTACCAAACATCACGCAACATACATGAGACAAATTTTAATATATAAAATAAAAAAATATCCTGAATTTGATCTTACCTAATTATACCAGGATTCTCCTAAACTTTCCTCGCAACATTATAATCAACTCTTTCTCATTCAAATTTTTCATTAAAGTAATAATTTAAAAAAGAAAAATTTAATAATTTCAATAAACTAACCAAATTAATATAAAAATTCATCGATGATTTAAAAAATGATACTATTATTCTTCCAGCCTCAAAGTTTGAAGACCTCAAATTATATTAGTTAAATGAGATTATTTTTTCATAAATTATTAAATATGTTATTGTGAAAGCAAAACAAGTTTACATTGAAAGGTTCCTTCCACACATCATTTTAAATACATAATATATATGTCATAAATCAATTGATTTTATTCAATTTCTTCTACAATATAGCATAATTCAATTTCATAGAAAATTTTCATTTTCTATATGACAATATTTTTAATCCTAAATTTACAAAAAAAAATCTAAATTTAAAAAAATTCAAAATAATAATTAAAATTAATTCTATATATTTAATTGAAATTGAACAACAAAACTGAAGAAAAATTCAACAAAATAATGCAAAAATTATTACAATAACAACTAAAATTCAACACAATTATTTATAAGTGATAATATTTTTAATACTAAATTTAAAAAAATATTCTAAATGGAATAAATAAAAAATAATAATTAAAATCAATCTTGCACATTTAATTGAAATTAAACAACAAATTTGAGAAAAATAACTAAAATTCAACAAAATAACACAAAAATTATTTCAATAACAACTAAATTTCAACTTATTTATTAATTCATAAAATTACTAAAAACACAAAATTAAACAAAAATAATGACAAAAAACTAAAATAATGAAAAAAAAATACAAAAAATAAGAAAAATTCTCACCTTAATAGTATACTTAATTTCAGCCGAAAATAATTCTATTTTGGTTGCTAAATTATAATAAATACATTACAATTCACAATTTCCATATTATGGTACAAGATGGTATTTCCATTCTAGGTTCTATACATGGAGTCACATTTTTTTTTCTTTTCTATTCTTTTCGATTTTTGTATTATCATGAAATTTGTTAATGTTTATACCCTGTGGTTTATTGTTAATACGTGATATTGAATTTATTTATATGAATTTATTTAATTTATTAATAAATATTTATTTAATTTTAATATTTATCAAATATTAATTAATAAATTTAATATTTAATTGATGAATCTAAAATAAAGATAAATCTTTAAGTTAAAAATGCTATATAAATAAAATTTCTAAACATAGTTTTATTATCACATCAATCAAGATAAATAAGCTGACATGATGTTATTTTAATTTTTTTTTAAAGTTTAAATGATATTATTTTAATTTTTTAAAATAAAATAAAATTTTTCGAAAATTAATCAAATTATATAATAACTAAATAATTACCATTTATTTTAATTAACATCTGATTTAGACAAGGAATGGTCCAACAAGTTAATCAAGTTGATTTATATTACTTGTTCAAGTTTAATAATAAATTTTTGAAAATCACACGAGTGAAAGAAAATTATAATGTCTTCACAAAACTTAATCTGTTGATTCATCAAATCAATCATTTTCTATTTATAAATACTTTCACATGGTGAGAGCCAGATAATAAATGAGTGTCCTTGACGTGAGCATGGTGTGACACTTCTTTATTTAATTTCACAATAATTGAGAGCATCCTTGTACCTTTTTTTTTTTAAATTTTTTTCTTTTTTTCTTTTAATTCTAGGAGAAAAAAAAATCTTTTTTTAGGCAAAATCTATTTACAAATAATTTATTTTTTTAAAAATATTTTTTATAGAAAGTAAATTTCTAAAAGTATATTTTTTTTATATATTTAATAATATCATGAAAAATAAGTTGAAAAATAACTTATTAATATTTTATATTTTAAAGTTTGTTAAAAGAATGAAGGCCAAAATTAATAAATTAAAAAAATTAAAAAAGAATAAAATTAAAAAAATTTTAATTTTAAATAAAATAAATAACAATAAAAAAAATTAATCAAATATAACAAGTGAAAAAGTTGAAGGAAGATGAAATAAAAAAACTCTAATTTTATAAATTATTACAAATAAAATAAATAGTAGTCAAAAGAATAAAGATAAAATCCAATAGATAAGAAGTTAAAAAAAATAAAATTGAAAAGAATTCAATTTCATTAATTATTTTAAATTAAATAAATAATAAAAAAATAAAAATCAAACTAGAAAAATATAAACAATTTCAACTAAAAAAATAATAAATAAAAAAATAGATAACAATCGACATCTAAAATTGATATAAAAATTAAATTTTAATAAATAAATAAATAAATAAATAAAAATATATCCGAAATAAAATATATAGTAATTAACAGATTAATAATTAAATTTAATATAATCAAGTTTAGATTTTTTCATAACTTTTAAAAAATATATTATGTTCAAAATAAAAGAAAAATACCTTTTTAAAAGGCAAATGAATTATTTTTGTTTAAAAAGTGTTTTTCTATTAATATTTTAATATTAAAAAATATAAAAAAAATGAAAAATCATTTTTTCATGAAATAAACGGTCCCCATCCTAATTTTAGCCTCCACCGTAAGATCAAAAGCCACTTTCATTCAAATAACAATTGCATTTCTCTCCTCGATTGTGAGCTTGATACAAAGTATAAACACATCCGACATTCCTTTAACGTCACAGTATCCACGCAAGATCTTTCAACTGGTTTATATATATAGATTAATCAATACTTTAATTAATTAATCAATAGGTTGATAACCATATCAATATATTATTTTACATTCAAAGCATATTTATTAAAGCTTTATAAGCTTGATTGATTGAACTAAAAAATATTAAAAAGCTCTAAGATAAAGAATCTGTTTTGAACTCAGTTTTTAATTAAATTAGATAATAAATTAATTTAAAACACTTATTTAATTTGACTGATTTTAATGATTTAGTTGACCTAATTAATTATATAAAATCTATTTGGATCAATAATTAAAGAAATAAAATATTATCATTGCATAAAATTGCAATAACTAGCTAAAACTTAATTATTTTTCAAAAAAAATACTAAATTTAGTCTATAATTTAATTTATATGGTCAAAATTATTTCAAACTCATTTGTGTCAACGGCTAAGGGGAAAAAAAATTACTGTTTAAATAAAAAATTAATTTATATGGTCAAGTTTCTATCTGTAATATAAAGTAAGCACTCTAACAGCTTAGAAACTATGACATTAAACATTATCGTAAATACAAATATTTAAAAGAATGCATGTCATCAAGCAGCACATAACTTTATGTATATAAATAGCCTCATGATCTCCGATCACAAAACTTCCCATCACCATCTTCCAGTCATCATCATCATCATCAACAATCCAATTTATAACCCCATTTTCAAAGATCTCCTCCAAACCCTCCATTTCTCCAACGTCATTTCACTCTCATATTTCCCTCGTGATTCCTTCAAAAAAAGCACCATCCATTCCTCAACTTGCACCCTTTTAACCCTCTCCCTCTCGAGCTCTCTCCTCCTCCTCCCTCCAAAGGGCAGTTGATCGATCTTTTCATGGTTAAAGCTCTCAAAAGGGACGTTGCTTTGAATAACAGCATGGGTGGTGATCATCATAGAGAGAGAAACAAGAAAGAATCCGATAATGATGATGATGAAGATGAAATGGAATACGAAGTGCAAGATTTGAGAGACAGGATAAAATCATCAAGAGGGAGTCGATTTAATTTGATAGAGAATGAGTTTGGACTCGTTAATAATACCGAGTCATCGTTGATTACAAATTTGAGAAGAAAACTGAGTCGTGAATCGGTTATTAATGGTATTCGTTACGTCTCCACAGGTCCCGTTATCCATCCCGATAACTGGTCAGTCATTCCTTTTCTTCTCCTTAAATATCTATTTTTCTATATTTATAATTTGTTTCCTTGATTTTGATTTTTTTATTTAACAAAAGCTAGCATTTGATCAATTAACTTTTTTTTTTTAACTTTCCATTTATAATTATTAGCAGTGAGTTATATATGCAAAATATTAGTTAAAACAATAAAAATATTTAAAGATTAGTAGTGAGTTATGTATACATAATATTAGTTAAAAAAACAAAAATATATAAACTTTAAATATTTTTATTTTTTAACTAATATTATATATAATTATTTAAAAAACATTTTTTAAAAAATCTTTATCTCACAAACAGGTGTCAATCAAATAGTTAATGTATTATTATAAACCTAGTTTATGAAGAAAATGATTTTTTTATATGGCGAAGCCGTCACTCCGGCCGTTGTCATGCACGTGGGAGGCTATTACTGGGTAGAGTGTAATGCAGTCTCGTCACTTCTCTGACTTCTGATTGTGATGGGGCTGATCGTACGGCTAGGAAATGCCCAGATTGATGGCATGATGACATTTGTTTTATTTAATTTACCACAACAGCTGTTACAGTCATTTTTTTAGTACCTGATTGATTGAGAGTGTAGTTATATTTATTTTTTTAAAATATTTTTTATATTAAAATATATTAAAATAATATTTTTAAAATAAAAATATTAAAATATTTTAAAATATAAAAAAATTAATTTTTTTTAAATTTAAATTTTTAAAAAATATAAGTTGAATTGCATTTACAAACGCTGTTTTAATGGTGGATTCACGTTTTGGGTCCCGTTTCATTTGAGCATTGTCGCATCAAGTGCGGGTCCCTAGCACCAGGCTTGTTGGATGCATTGCCGAGCCTTTGTTCTGAACTAATGATTCAATGTTAAATCTAATCCAAATTAAAACTAATCTTTTGCGTGATTTTTTATGTTTATGGAAGAGAAATGAAACATTGCAGTTAAAATAATGCAGGTGGTATCGTGCATGGACAATATTTATACTATTATGGGCAGTGTACTCTTCCTTCTTTACACCAATGGAGTTTGGTTTCTTCAGGGGATTGCCTGAGAATCTCTTCATAATGGACATAGTTGGACAGGTTGCTTTTCTTCTTGATATCATTTTACAATTCTTCGTTGCCTACAGAGACAGTCAGACTTATCGTATGATCTATAAGCGCTCACCTATTGCTCTTCGGTTAGTTTCTCTCTTGTCTGCATATCTACTGTCTCATGCAAATCCTTCTTTGCTTGCCTTTTGGTTGAATGATGTTCAGTGTGGATTCATCAGTGTTCACTGTCTAAGTGACATGAATCCAAGTGCTTAATTGCCCTGATTTGGGACTGGTTCTCTTGAATATTTTGTATGTGTGTCACTTTCTCTTCTTTTATGCTCTTGTTGCAGGTACTTGAAATCTCATTTCATCATTGATTTACTTGGCTGCCTGCCTTGGGACATCATCTTCAAGGTATCTGTTGCTCTAGAAGCATAATAGAACATTTTCTGAAATGCAGAATGAACATAGGGTGGAGAAATAAATTGTTGTAGATCATGGATACCTGAAGATTTGCATGTTACAATGCTAATCGAGTCTAGGTCTCATAATCATTCTGGGATTTTCCTTTTATACAGGTTTGTGGACGTAGAGAAGAAGTGAGGTATCTTTTATGGATTAGGCTGAGCAGGGTGCGGAAAGTAACTTCTTTTTTCCAAAAACTGGAGAAAGATACACGAATTAATTACCTCTTTACGAGGATTGTAAAGCTTATAGTAGTAGAACTCTATTGCACACACACCGCAGCCTGCATCTTTTACTATTTGGCTACCACCATGCCAGCTTCTCACGAAGGGTATACATGGATTGGAAGTTTGAAGTTGGGTGATTATAATTATACAAACTTCAGGGAGATCGATATTTGGATGCGCTACACAACATCTTTATATTTTGCCGTCGTCACTATGGCCACCGTTGGTGAGTTCCTTCTTTACATTATACTCTATTAACACAACCTGAAGCTTTACAGTTTCCTCATTTTGGTTTATGTCAACATATGACTGGCAAATTGACTTGGGTATTTCTGCATATGAACTTTCGCTTTCCATAATAAAGAGTAGCTAAACATTTAGTGAGATAATTCCACGATGAATTCTTGACCCATGGGGTCAAACACAAGAGGCATGGAGTATGCTATTTCAGAAAGCTACTGGAATGCCATAATCATTTATGTCCCATCTCTGTGAAGTGTTCTTGCTTGATTTTACACTGCTTCGTTGTATTTGATTCCTTTTATTTATGCTCACCAGTAAGAGCAGAAGGTTTCAGTTAAGATACCATATTCGTACACTTGCCATGTTTGAAGATTCTCTCTTGCTGTATACCTATGTTTTGTTGGAGTCTTCACTACTGCCTGATAAGCCTTCTGTTTTTGCCACAGGGTATGGAGATATACATGCTGTTAACTTGAGGGAAATGATATTTGTAATGATCTTTGTGTCCTTCGACATGATTCTCGGTGCTTATTTGATCGGAAATATGACAGCATTAATAGTAAAAGGTTCAAAGACAGAAAAGTTCAGAGATAAAATGACAGATCTCATCAAATATATGAATAGAAATAGACTTGGAAAGGACATCCGTAGTCAGATTAAAGGCCATTTGCGCTTACAGTATGAGAGTAGCTATACTGAGGCTTCTGCACTGCAGGATCTCCCCATCTCTATTCGTGCTAAGGTAAAGAACATGTTGAGAGATTCCTTTTTTTCCCCATTAAACCTTTTTTTTATTATTATTATATTGGAGTTCATGGATACAGACATTGAGCTTTAGGGAAAAAGAGGAGTGCAGAAAATCATGAGGTGATGTTTCAAGCTACGTGGGAAAGCAAAGCATAATTGTCCCCTTATTCCAAAATTAATATGGAGAACCTTCTATTTCTTGGGATAAAGTATCATTTAGTTTCGTTAAAGAGCCACACCATGCCAATAATTACTAGTGAAAAATTCACAAATAATTGTCAGAAAGAGGTGGCTCCGGCATCATTTTCTTTTACACCTTGTCTCCTTTTAAAAGACTGCATTTCTCTACAGATAGTTTGCTATACTTTTTGCAGCTCTCATGATATCTGTCTCACTTATAATAATTTGATGATTATTCTTTGCTTGCAGATTTCCCAAACTTTGTACACAGAATATATTGAAAAGGTTCCCTTGGTTAAGGATTGCTCTGCCGAATTTATTAATCAAATTGTAAGTCTTTTCCTTTGGCATATTGTGTTCCACTGGTGATAAATAAGTTAAGAAAACGGGGAAATTCCAAATGGTGTAGCAACAATAAACTAATAAAGCTCAAAATGCTACATCTTGTTTCAGTGAAATCATGGATTTCATTGCCAATCGCCATTGCAAGTTAATGGTTCAATTAAATTTTAACATCATCGATGGTCAAGATCTGTATTAGGCTCGTGGTTTGTTGTTCTTTCAGGAATCATCTGATCTTTATGTACCGTCCATGGAGGTGGACCTGACATGTTTCTGAATAGCAGACTAATTAAAAAGTGTGCAACTCTGAGCATATGTGATATTCAATCTATCTGTTTATCAACAATCCACAGATTCATTCATCAAGGAAAAAAAACATTTCGAGAGGCTATTTTGCAGAAAACGTGGCATATGTTTTGGTGTTGATAAATGGTCTATTACACTCAAGAGCCAACAATATTGGTATGCAAGGCTAGATTGTGAAACAGCATCTCGATTTATGTAGTTGTGAAAATTAAGCAAAAATTTGATCACTTGATGGAGTTGGTTGGATTAACGATTTTTTCCTCCGTTATTTTCTTAAGTTCCTGGTAGTCTCTGTTGTCCTCTTGTAGAGTCGCTATTCATTTCCTTTTGAATCTTCCTCTTTTTTGTCAAATTTTCTGCTTTAGAGCATTGCTTGGTCTTACATCCTCATATTCTAACACTTGTTATTTTTCTCACCCTTATTCTCCATGTTGTGTGTTTTGTTGCAATGCTACTCATACATTGTAGGAGCCTCAGCTCTGTTATTCTCATCTTTCCTTTTCATTTGTTCTTGCAGGTCATTAGGCTTCACGAGGAGTTCTTTCTCCCAGGAGAAGTAATTATGGAACAGGGGAACGTGGTAGATCAACTTTATTTTGTCTGTCATGGTGTGCTGGTATGATTCCATATCGAACGGTCACTCAGTTTCAACATCTGGTTATCCATAGCTTCTCTTTGCTTCTCCTGTTTCGTTGGTTCTTAAATAGTTTAGTATGAGGAGCATATTTGGGATGTTATAATTCTAAAACTGTAACTTGCTTTCAAAATTGATTCTGCCTGTTGATTTATCATATTCTGACAAAAATAAGAATTTCAACTATGATTTGTTACTGTGGTGGTGCTTTCGGATTTAGCCTCTCATTGACTGGGACTGGGACTGTTACAGATGCATGCTGTTATTTAACTATTGGATCAACTTCCTTGTCAGAATCCTGGTGGTTCCAAAATTTTAATTTTTGAGTGGTATGCATAGGATATGTAGCGTCATGTTTGAACACATTTGTATGATCACTTCCTTTTTTCTCCTTGGTGCAGGAAGAGGTTGCAATAGGGCAAGATGGATCAGAAGAAACTGTCAAACTTTTGCCTCCTAACAGCTCATTTGGAGAAATTTCTATTCTTTGCAACATTCCGCAGCCTTATACAGTTAGAGTTTGTGAGTTATGTCGGCTTTTACGGATTGATAAACAATCTTTATCAAATATACTTGAGATTTACTTTTACGATGGACGCAGAATCTTGGACAACCTTTTAGAGGTAATTCAACCCTGTCAATATGCGCTTTCCTCTAACTCATAGTCATGTTCTATTTTTTTTCTTCCACTCTATTTTGAAATCAATATCAGATTATTTATATAGCCAATCTACAAAATTCTTGAACAATTTTTTATATTATTATTTTTGATAAGCCAAGGAAAATTCATTAAACACCTTGGGACCAAGAGCCCAGCAATCAAGGAGAAAGAAAACTCACAGCAGACATAACAAAATATTTGAACAAGTTATTTTAGATCTATATTTGACATCAAGGGATTAATACATGTCCATTAAGATCTAAATCAAGGTAAATTGACAGGGGAAAGAATCCAATCTTCAATATAAGCAGTTGGAATCAGATATTACATTTCATATTGGGAAGCAAGAAGCTGAACTTGCTTTGCGGGTGAATAGCACAGCTTATCATGGAGATCTTTATCAGCTGAAGGGCTTGATCCGAGCAGGTGCTGATCCCAATAGAACAGATTATGATGGAAGATCACCCTTGGTATACACAAAGCTCAAGTATATGATTGATCTCATTTTATTTCATTTTTATGTGAGTCTGAATCATCAAAATAACACTTCTTATGCTGGCACATTTGACACGGCCTAATTCCAGAGATGGATGAACTCTGCTATAATTTGTGCCATATGTTTGCAAATTGGTGCATTTTTTATTTTTTTTGCTTCCAAGCTATTTCTCCCAGTATGTGAGCAAGTTTATATGTCATAAGGGTAGATTACAGAGGATGAAAAAATTGCTTTATCTGACAATAACCTTTGTATTCAACAGCATCTTGCCGCATCTAGAGGTTATGAAGATACCATACGTTTCCTTATTCAAGAAGGAGTTGACATTAACATCAAAGGTAATTTACTTATATTGGTGATTGACGGGCTATAATACTTCTGTTGGTGGTTTGATGTTTTATTGACATATTGCTCATTAATACTATTAATATTTTTCTTGTACAGATAAATTTGGAAACACACCATTGTTGGAAGCTATCAAGAATGGACATGATCGAGTTGCATCTTTACTTTCTGAACAAGGGGCCATCTTGAACATAGATGATGCTGGGAGTGTTCTGTGTAGAGCTGTTGCAAGAGGGGATTCAGATTTTCTCAAAAGGGTTTTGTCCAATGGAATTGATCCGAACTCTAAAGACTATGATCACCGGACTCCACTTCATGTAGCTGCATCAGAAGGATTATATTTGATGGCAAAGCTGCTGATAGAAGCTGGTGCTAGTGTTTTCTCGAAGGACAGGTAGACCTGAAATTCATTTCGCTCATTTTCTAACTAGATATGCTTGCATTTCAGTTATCTACTTTGAGGGCTATTTATATACGCACCAGGCTCACTTTATTAATTTAGGGTTTATTTTCCTAGTAATTTAGGCTTATTGATATATGAATAATGCAAAGATCTGATGCATCCTGAAAGTAGATGGGTGGGGAAATGAGAACTCTGGAACTTACTAATCAAGGGATTCTTTTATTAGAGCTTTTTCAACCTTTCCTTCTCTTCCTTTCTCTTTATGATCTGAATAGTGACAAACGGGGCAGTGCATTTGACTTTCATTTACAGTTATATAAAGACACTCTTGACATTTTAAAATGATTTTTAGAGAACGAGAACGCTGTTCTGATCACTGACCTTTTCTTGCGTATTTCAACTCCATAGATGGGGTAACACTCCACTTGTTGAAGGCCGGATCTGTGGGAACAAGAATTTGATCAAGCTGTTAGAAGAAGCAAAATCTTCCCAGAAATTGGAATTTCATTATGCCTCCCATGAAACCACAGGTATTTCCACTACTCTATGGACAGCTTCTATTATGCTCAAAGAAAATGAAATTTTTGAAAATATTCCAAATACTACGACAAAAAGCTTGTAAAATATGGCTTCCAAACAGATTGTTGAGATAAGACTCATGAAAGAATTACAAAGAATAATTGATCTAATACTAATATAAAGAACAGCCTGTGGGGAAAAGATTTAGTCGAAAATTATCAGAATGGTTTGGTCTGCCCAAGGTTGTTATTTTATGTAGATGCACTGAACCAGAATTGCATTTTGAACTGTGATGATTTCTCCCATCATATCTGGATTCTGTAATTAGCCAATCTAAAATGTCTGGTATAAAACAGGGTTGTTCTACTTGAACCCACCCTGTCTTCTTTTCGGGTCCACCACTTTGTTAGAATGTAGCTGAATGAAGCAATTGTTGGTGATTGATCTAGCAACCACATTTGAGATGCCGATAACAGAGGAGATGGGCATTTTGTTTTTGTTAGTAATGCTTGTTTTTAGATGACTGAGAACAGGATTTGCATTTTGTCATAGTGAAGTTAATTTCATCTGATACTGCCAATTGCAGAAAAAATGCTCCCAAAGAAATGTACAATTTTCCCTTTCCACCCATGGGGTGCAAAAGAACAGAGAAGACCTGGAGTAGTGCTATGGATCCCACACACCATGGAAGAGCTTGTAAAAGCAGCATCAGAGAAGCTACAGCTTCCAGATGGTTCTTGTATATTATCAGAAGATGCTGGTAAAATTCTTGAAGTAGACATGATCGATGATGGCCAGAAGTTGTATCTAACAAGTGATCAAACAAATCAGTTATGAAGATCACCACAGTTGTAATATATGGTGGCCTAGTTTTGTTTTGTATCATCATGTTTGTATGAGTTTCTTCTGCCTGCTGCATGTCTACGTTTTCTAAATCTAAATAATGCTTATGATACAAGCATGCGATGATTATATTTCTGCAAATACATGTCCAAGAGAGTTCATTTGTTTCCCGGAGTTTTAGATTGTATAACATAGCAATGGCAACAATTTGATTTTGGCCTACGGCGACATCACTCATCGGCACCAAAAATCTTCAAGAACTACACTGAATGTGTTGTTTTGGAGCCATATTTACAATTGCCAGTGCTGACAGAGTCAAGAACACTGTTAAAAGCAAATCACAAGTGATTCAAGATGAAATTGCCTAACTGATGGGGACTGTCATCTCACCTGCTCCAAAACCAATATCTTAATTAATAGAGAAAATAAAGCAGAAAGTTATTCCACAAGCTTTAGGTTTCGTGGAGCATTAGGTAGGCAAAAGTACAAGAAGACAACTTGTTTTATATAAATATTTACTCTTGGTAAAGAAATTTAATACAGGGTCCTTCAGTTGAAAGGGGTTTTTTCAACTTGACTAGTCATATGCAATGACATTGTTACCCTTGAGCTAACACCTAGTTATTTCTAGCCCTAATTAAGCTATAAGAAACAATGAACAGGCACAAAAGTGGATGAAATATAAAGTTGGATAGCACAAGGTTGCAGGGCCAGTTGACCAGTATGACATGCACAACAGCAGATGCTGCTAAACTATCTTCAACAAGGCTCAGTTGAGCTAGAAAAATCTGACTAAGCTCCGCGGACATGTTGAATTTGCTGGAAATGCTTCTGGGCTGCTCTGTTACTAGCAGCTGCTTGGTGATCATTTACCTCATCTGTCAATAAGGGGCTGTCACTAGGTGAAGTTGAGCCATAAGAAGTGAAAAGTAGAAAAAGGGTTCCTACAACACACCCCAGAAAGGGAAGAGAGGAACATATGTCCAGGGCTTGTCTGAGATTCATGGCTAGCTAGCTTATGTTTGCTGATCAAAACTTGGTAATCAGAATATCAAGAAAGACTTTGATGGAAATGCTCAGAAAGAAAAACTTAGGGATAAGCTAGGATGTTGGGTTTTTATAGTAAGAGTGTTAAATTTAATATGAATGTAATCTACTGCGTGGATATCAAGTCATGGAGAGATGCATTATTCTTGCAAAAATGTCAAGCTACCATAAACTGCCTAGGAGGAAATCTGAGTGAGAAAACACATGACTAGACTTCCACGGACACAGGATGTTTTATCATTTCCATTGGATGATAATGTGGCAAGCTCCCATTTGTTGCTTTTTACCTGCTAATTCTCACTGGATGCTAATTACTTTATATAATGACTTGATAACTTTTAAATTAGACTAAATATTCAAAGCTTGCTTCATAAATTTCTTGACAATTTTACTTAATAAATAGCAATTACAAAATTAATTATAATTGAATGTGACTTCCTCTATTTGCACTTTTGGGCACATGATCCTTGCAAATGCAATTATTTCCTTTTAAGTCTATTTCAATCTAAGTATAGTGTTTATATGATCACCATACAAATTTTAGCTTACATCCCAGAATTAAGTACTGATTATGTAGTTATTAATTACTCATAATATTAAGTAATTATTGGTATTATTTAATGAGAATTTATCATAACATTAATTACTACAATTATCATTTTCAAAAACCATTTTATTTATTTTAAAATCAGTAGAATTTTCTCTGTAGTAGTATTAAGGGTAAAAAGCCAATAAAATATTATGAATTATCACTATAGTCTTGGTTAATCTAAATCTATTATTTTTTTTAAATGATATCATTTTAGGATTTACGATGATAAAAAAAAGTGAAATAACATCAAGATTGACATTAAAAAAAATAAAATCATTAGCTTAGTTTCATATGAGTTTTGATTGAGTAAAATAAGTTTAATTAAGTCAATTCTCTAAGTGGTTTCAAATCAAACTTAGCTTAAGTTAGGTTTTAGATAAATGGGTCATGGGATCAACCTTTCGGATAAGCCAAGTTTGATAATTATACTAACTATTTTATCAGTCAAATCACAATTTAATGGTTTACATAAACCTTAACTCATTGCCCATTTCATAGGTGTCCATCTCTAACAAACACAAGCTAAGAAAATGACAATAGTATCCTTAAATTCTAACACCATAAAATCCCAATATAAATCAACAAATACCTTTCATAAATAGGGGCATTATTAAAATAAAAAAAAAAACATTTCAAAAAATTTAGTGGAGAAAAAAGCAATCAACTATGAGATAAACTTTTAACTCATCACACATCTCATGCGACTGCTCAATTATTAATAAACCTAACCTAATTTGACCATGATATTCCCAATCTTAACACTCAATAATCCTAAACAAACAGAAAAATCTCCCTCATCAAGGGTGTTATTGTGAAAAAGTTCATATTAAAAAAATAATTTTAGCTGGAAGTAACTAACACCTCTTTCCACTTTGTTGAGAGAGTTTCTCTTTCTTTCCCTGCAATTTCTCTCTATAGTGCTCATTTAATGAGAGAAAAACTTCAAAAACCAAAAACATAACTAGAGAGGGTGTGAACTTGTCACAAGTTGAATCTGGCAAAGATATATACTAAGGGAAGGAAGAACATTCACCAGATAAAGGGTTTGTTTTCAAATTAAAATGATTGTGAGACAACATTATCATTAGGATTTATTTTCATAGCTATACATTATGTTTTAATTAGTACAAAGTTTGTTAAAAAAGAATCTCATGTGTGGCCAAAAGAGAGAATATAGGTAGTTATTTTTTCATATAAGAATTTGTAATAAAATTAGAAAAAAGAAAGAAAGAATACAACAATGAATGAATGATGAAAATTTATGTGAACTCTCTCTCTCTTTCGATTCTTTCTAACAAAATATTCCCTCTTATCTTCTTGAGGTTAGCTGTTAACCTCTCATTCTTTAAGTTCACCTAGATAAAATCCTAATTGGATCTATTTCAATCTAACTTATAGAAAGTGGTATAAGAGTTATTGGTATTTGGGTGTGGGTTATGACTCCTGACACTTGATCCTAAGATCTTAAAAGGCCGGAAGAATCCTTAAAATCTATAAGTAAAGAATAATCATAAAAGTATGAATATATTATAAAACTATTAAAGTTATATGGTCAACAACTGAAAGATATTAAGTCTACCTATAAAGCCAAGTTTGGAAAGCTTAAAAAGCTTATCAATGAGTTATCTTATCAACAAAGCTCTTTTATATACAAACTATAACCATTCTATCATAAAAACAAGTACAATAAAATATAATTAAATGTCTAATCAAGTGGGATCTACTGCAAGATCACGTTAGACTTGTGAAGGTAACTACTACCTTTATAAGGTATATAAATCTAAACAGGATTTCTTTAACTTTGATGGTGATGTACAAAAATGATTATACAAGTGAAACTAGTGTTTTAACATAGAAGAAGTTGTTGATTTTGAGAAGCTTAAGTTAATCCTATACTATCTTGATGGAATGTCCTTTTACTAGTATTAAAACTTTATGAGAAATAAAGGTAGCTAAGTGGTGGCTTGAGGATAACATATAAAAGTAATATGTTGTAAGTTTGGAGGGGGGGAGGGGTTAGAAAGATCCACTAGAAAAATTTAAAGATCTTAAGGAAATTGGAGATCTAAAGGCTTAGATTAAAGAATTTGTTATGCTATAGAACAAGGAAGAAATTAACAAGAATTAAGCTAAAATTAATAAGAATTAAGCTTTATTGTTTTTCATGGGGGGTTCAGAGGTGATAATCATAAACCTAGTGAAAATGCTTGAACCAAAAGCTCTAAAGCAAGCTTACTTACATGCCTACAAGAAAAGACTTTAGCCTACTGACACGACGAAAAGATTGATGTCTTCTCCCAAGTGCAGGAGTGTCGAAGTAATAAATAACCCGGCAAGACCGAGGTCGAACCACAGGGAGGTTAATTGTAAAAATTAAAAACAACAATTATAAAACAACAATAACAACAACAATAACAACAA
>NW_011499970.1:522667-542299 GCF_000495115.2 Populus euphratica
AAGTACTAATCAATTATTATAAATCATACTTTAGTTAATGAGTTATTGATACTTCAAGTGCAAAATGATGATATAAAACCATGATAAAAATGCACTTTTAAGTAATAATCACCTACAAAAGATCCTACCATAATTATTCTAAACTTCCTTTATAAACCACTAACTAAATAGTCTAATTTATAACTAGCAACCATCAAACATCTTATAAATCTACATTTTCATTACTATTGGTAACCAAAAACCTTTTTAAAATAACATATTACCCACTCCCAACCAAAATCTTTATTATAAACCAACTATGAAACTTAAAAAATTTATAAAGAATAAGAAGTTAGATGAAACAAAGGTGAAAGTGTTTTTGGTGTGATGAAAATTTATACCAAACCATAACAAATATCCTTAATAAATTACCCTACATATCTCAATTAATGTTTAAGAAAGAATCATTGGTTTTCACACTTTAAGGTTTATTATAAGGGTGGATAAATGTCCTTTTTTTTATTATTATGGTGGATTTTGGTAGCACCTATAATTATATTAACACTTAATTAGCCAACGAATTACATTGTAACCTTACAACCATAAAGCTGTTGATAATGGAAGCAAAAAAATATAAGAACAAAGCGTTTTACAGTTATATATAGGAAATTCAAATAGAAAATGAAATAGGTTAGTTTGTGGCTGATATGTTCACTATAAAATTGAATAATTATGATATGGTATTAGGTATACAATAGTTAGCCATGTTAGACAATATTATGTTCATTTATAAGAAGTTACAAATATCTTTTAAGTGATATAGTCAAGAAGTGATATTTAAATAAAGAAAATCATGTTAGGTTATAAACCATCAGGTTGAATAAATCAATAATCTGCTAAACAATCAAACTTAAGCAGCAGAGGCCAGTTTGTGTAGTTTAAGGCTAATTGAAGAAGTTAACAGTAAGACACATTTAATGCCTGCTACTATATTACTTAAAGTTGAAAGTTTTCCAACTCTAAAATCATTGTTATCAAGATATGTTCAGGTAACTTAAAAGCTTACCTTTAGTAAGACCTTATAACGAATCTATATCTCTAAAAGATAGACCTTAACCTTCCAACTTGAGGTTTTACAGGTATTTTGGGTTACACAAGGATATTGCAAAGAAAATGGTTTTAGAAATGCTAGAGTCTAGCATTATATAACAAAACTATAATCTTTTTACTTCTCTAGTAAACTTAATGAAAAAGAAAAACAACTTATAAAGACTTTGTGTGGACTATAGGGCATTCAACAAGCTCCAATAAAAAACAAATTCCCTATACCATTAATTTATGAGTTAATAAATAAATTAATGGGTGCAACAATCTTCTCCAAGATTGACTTAAGGGCAGGTTATTACCAAATTAGAATGAGTCATGGGGATATATCTAAGATAGTATTAGGACTTATAATGGTCACTATGAGTTTTTGGTCATGCGTTTTGGCCTTACTAATATCTCAACCACCATTTAGAGCTTAATAAATGAAGTATTTTATATGAACCTCAGGAAGTTTATTATTATGTTCTTTAATGACATTCTAATATATAATTATACTTTTACTAACCACCTAAGATATTTTTAGATTGTGTTTGAGCTCTTAAGGTCTTAGTAATTAGTTGCTAAATATATCTTCTGTAGTGATATTAGAATACTTAACCATATCATTTCCAATAAAAGGGTGATTACTAATTTATATAAAATATAAACTATACTGGATTGACCTATTCTTAACAATATCAAATAACTTAGAGGCTTTCTTAGATTGATTGGATATTATAAGAAACTTGTAAGGGTTTATAGTTTTATATGTAAATTCCTAACAAATTTACTAAAAAAAATACTTTTAAATAGGATGTTAAGGCTACAACTACTTTTAGATTCCTTAAAGAAGTTCATAACCAAGCTATATTTTCTAACCCTAATAGATTTTAAAAGGCTATTTATGATGGATATAAATGCTTCAAGTATGGGCATAAAGATAATATTGATGCAAGAAAGGCATCTTATAGATTTTATTAGCAAGTCCTTAGGTCCAAGGTAGCAATTATTGTCAACTTTTAAAAAATAAATATTAGCCATCCTATATGCTATAGAAAAATAGAGACACTACCTCTAGAACAAGTATTTTAATAGTAAGATAGACCATGCTAGTCTCAAATATCTACTTGATCAAAAGATAACTTGTCCTTCTCAATATCTATGGCTAGCTAAACTATTGAGTTTTTATTATGAAATGAAGTATATGAAAGGCAATGAAAATATGATAATTGATGCCCTATCTAGAATTTCTAGTGGTGAATTACGTGTTTTAGAATTGTCAACCATTTGTAACAATATTATGAAAAAGATTAGGGTCTCATGAGAAAAGATAAAATTCTATAAACCATCATTTAGAATCTTTTTAAGGATTCTATTTCCCACCTTACTATAAGTGGGTAAACAACCACCTTAATAGGAATGAAAATATAGTTTTTGGTAATGATACTATTCTATATAATAAGTTCATATCATTGTGTCATGACTTTTTTTACAAGTGGACACTCTAATGCAAAAGTAATTGTGAAGAGAGTAAATGATATATTTTACTAAAAAAGGTATTAGAAATATATAAGGTAGTTTATGAAAGAATGTCCTTTTTGTTAAAAGAATAAGAATGAAAATGTATTCACCCTAGGGTTATTGTAGCCTCTTCTCATCTCACAAGCACTATTCATTGATATCAAAATGGATTTTATTAAAGGTTTGCCCAAGTTTAATGAAAATAAGGTTATTTTTATAGTAGTAGATAGATTTAGCAAGAATGCTCTCTTCATGGCTCTTACTCATCCTTATATAGCCACCACTACAACCAGGGTTTTTATGGACAATATATACAAACTATATATGACCTACCTATTACCATAACGAGCGATAAAGATTCAGCTTTTATGAGTTAGTTTTGAAAATTTTCTTTAAATATTAAGGAGTGAATCTACATTATTCTATTATCCACCATACATAATATAATAGAAAAATTAAGGTAGTGAAGAAGTTCTTAGAAAATTTACTAAAGTGCATAACTGAAGAGGTGCTTTCATAATGGTCAAAATGGTGATATCTATGTAAATAGTGGTATAACATCAATTATCTAACCCATTTTTAGGTACCCCATAAATAAAATAAATAAAATAATTAATTAATTAAAAAAACTAAACAGTGCCATTTTGACACTTTTCCTCTTCTCGCATGCTGCTAGAGCCCCACGCTCTCTTAAAATGAGAAACAATGACTGCATGCTGCTCCCCAAAACTTAAAGCCCCACACCCCCTGCTCCACATGCGCAGGCACGCCTTCCCTGCTCCCCCTTCGCCTATAAATACTGCCTTTGGCAGCTGCATCAAGGGTTTTTTTTTTTTTAGGAAGAACGAGAGTTAGAATTTTTGAACGAGAGAGAGGACTGGAAAACTAAAATAGGAGGGAAAGTTGTTGAACGAAAGAGAGGGGAATGAGAAAGAAGCAAAGGAAACCAAGAGAAGAAGCAATGCCTCTGCAGAGGGGAAGAGACAATAGCTACTGTCATTGAGCTTCCCAGCATTGCCACCTTTAGAACCACCGGGAGACCTCGTCGGCTGCCTCTCCACCGCCGCCAACATCACCCTTAGCTGCCACTGCCCTTCTAGTCGCCAACAGAACACTATCAACAACAAAAGGAGAAGATAAAACAGGGGCAGAGGAGAAAGAGTGGAGAGAAACCAACGCCGAAATAGCAGGGAGGAGGAAGAGCCGCCGCGACAAAACCACCGCCAAACCGGACACCAGCATCACTATCACCGCCAAACCGGACACCAGCATCACTATCACCGCCAAACCGGACACCAGCATCACTATCACCGCCAAACCGGACACCAGCATCACTATCACCGCCAAACCGGACACCAGCATCACTACCACCGCCAAACCGGACACCAGCATCACTGTCAGCTTCTCATCCCAGGTAAGTGACGATGCACAATATTAATTAACTAGTTACTATTAGTACTATGCAAGTGCACAATATTAATTAACTAGCTACTATGCAGGCTAATTAATTAACGGGTTACTGTGCTCATGTACAGTAACCTGGTTACTATGCGTATACATAACCTGGTACTGTACATGTGTATAGTACCGGTTACTATTGTTCCGAGCTGGAATATTAGCCCAACCCATATGGCTGGGCTGGGTCCAGCCCTGTAGGAAGTAGGCCCGTTTTATTTTTTCGGCCCATTTCGACCTAGTTTCCTTTGGGGTCAAGTCTGGCTCATTCAAAGAATTTTCTTCAAAGAATTATTTCAAAGAATCTGTAATTTTCTGCAATTTTGTTACTGCATTTTGATCAATATCGATTTGTATTTTTGTACTGTAAAGATACAAATCCAGTATTAAAATACCCGGTTTTTATTAAGTCATAAAAAAATATAAAAATAAAAATGTTTTGTTTTCATGCATACGGCCTCGTCTCTCCAATATATATAAATCATCTCATCATATTTTCATAGAACAAAGAAAATTTCAAAAAAAATATGTATTAGCATGCATTTTGACTTTAATAACTAGTTTATTCAAGCCATGAGAACTAGGCCAATATTTCAAAAATTTCAAAAAAATTATTTTGTTTTCTTTTAATATCTAGGGTTATGATCTTATACGTAAGACGTATTCTGGAAATTAAATTCTTGTGTTTAGGTCAGACTTACCCGATAAGATAAGGATCTCCTTACCGAGGAAACATGACTAGGAAACATGAAAAAACCTTAAATTTTATCAGACAATAAACAATGTAGCTTACCTTAGGTAGGACATATTTAGGGTGCTAATACCTTCCCTTTACGCAACCAGTCCCCGTACCCAATATCTGAGACAAGTTAGGGTTCCTAGTGACCAAAATACTAGGTGGCGACTCCCAATCCATTTTCCACCAATAAAAGACTAGATTTTCTTGTCCCCCTATATTTGTCAGATAGATATTATATATTTCCAGATAAAAGTGGAAAACTCGTCGCGACGCCGCATACGTGCGATAATCATAATTCTACTTAAGCTATCTCTTATGAAGTTCTTTATAGGCTAACTCCACCAATTGATATTCTTTATTATTCTAAAGATTCAATTGTAGAATCAATGGATAATTTCCTAACTAAAAAGGAAAAAATGTTTAAATTGATTAGAGATAATTTATTAAAAGCTCAACATAGGAAGACATATCTATCTAATAAGAAAAGAAGTGAAGATAATTTGCAATTAGGGACCTAGTTTACCTTAAACTACAACCTTATAGGAAAAAATCAATTGTATAAAGAAACACACAGAATTTAGCATCAATATATTATAGTCCTTACAAAGTGATTGAGAGGAATGACATTGTGACCTATAAGTTATGTCTACCTCCTTCTATAATGATTCATGTAGTGTTTCATATGTTATAGCTGAAGAAATCAATGAGAAATAAAATGGTGTAAACTACCTTACTCAATCTCCCTCATGAGCCAACTCTTAATCATTAAGCAATTCTGGATAAGAGGATTGTCAAAAAAGGTAACCATGCTGCCATCTAATCTTAATTCATTGGAATTATTTACCTTTCTTTGATGTATTTTAAGAGTTCGTTGATGATTTTTTTTTTGTTTGAGATTTTACCACTTTGTTTTTAAAGAAAAGGTTATTTTGATGGATACAAAATTATCACAAAGTTGAGTTAGGCAAAGCTTGATTTTAAGAAGGACAAGAAACATTCATTATACATAGGGTTTGTTTTGAAATTGAAATGATTTTAGGATTTATTTATAGCAATATATTATGTTTTAATTAGTATAAAGTTTGTTAAGAAAGAATACCACATATGGCTAGTAAAGAGAATGTAGGTAGTTATTCTATCATATAAGAATTTGTAATAGATTTGGCTTAAGAAAAGAATACAATGATGAATGAATGGTGACAATTTCTGTATACTCTTTTTCTTTTGATTCCTTCTAAAAATAGTCTCTTTTATCTTTTAAAAGTTGGTTATTAGCTGCTTCTTTTTTAAGTTCACCATATAACATCTATATTGGTTCTATTTTTATCAAACTTGAAGCAAGACTACATGAGGTTTTCATTGAGAATGTCAAAACTAATTCTTGAAAATTACAAGAAAAGGAAAAGATTGACAAAACCTTATAATTTTATAATATTTTGAAACTGGATTGCCTTCTTAGCTTTAGTAGTTTATTTCAGATAACATTGGGGCGTTTCTTTAAAAATGTGAAGAACCTAAAGATTATAAAGTAGACGGAATGTTTATTTGGTGTATTTTGCTTGTTATTGAAAGTAAAAACTTTGTTATTCCACTTTACATCATTGAAAAAGATGTTAACAAGTCAATTAGATCATTTTGTGATCAATGCAAATACAATCATATAGTCTTTTTTTTTTAATTGTTCGCTGTGATTTCTAAATTGAATTTTTGTTATAAGATGGGTAGATTCCTCAAACTATAAAAAATAATATTTTTTAAGAAATATTTTACAAGGTTGTTTATATATAAGAAAAATGTATTAATTAGTAAAAATTCTAATTAAATTAAAAAATCTAATTTAAATTAATAAAATAAAACAAATTAATAAATAAAGAAAATCACGATTGATAGCTTCTAAACTGACTTTGGGCATGTTATTGAACTTGAATGAACCTTTTTTCTAAATCTTTATAAAGAACAAGGCTTGCTGCAAATATAATGTCAGGCATTCTTGTAGTGAGATACAAAAAGTTTCCAATAAAACTTTTATACAAAGTTGCATTCGCTTTCTTTTCTCTATCATCCTTCTTCAATTTCTCATTTATAATAGAAAGGTATTTCAACTAAATTACAACCATATATTTTGAACTTCTTTAGCACCTTTCAACATATTTATTTTAACAAATAAAGACTTTTTCATCTCCTTAATAAATATCCATGCTAAATAAATGATTAAGCAATCTTAAGTCATTCATTTCATAATTCTTCATCCTTTTCTTCTTAAACTCTTTAATCATTCTTTTATTCTTTTTGATAAATATCAAATCATTAACATACAAAAACAATAAGGACATAACTCACACCTTGCCTTTTTTACATTTAAGGTAGGCTCACTCTTACATTTTAAGAAGCTATTTTTTATCAAAATAACCATAAATTTGATTATATTAAGCTTTAAGAGCTTGTTTCAACCTATAAAATTCTTTCTTCAATCTATAGACCTTCTTCTTCTTCTTCTTTTTTTTTTTTTTACCTTTAATCATATATTCTTAAGGTTGTTTAACGTAAACCTCTTCTTTCAATTTTATCATTCAAGAAAGCTGATTTCACATCAAGTTTGTATAATAACCAATAATTTAAGCTGCTACTATAATAAATGCTCTAATAGTATCTAACTGAGCTATTGGAGTAAAAGTCTCATCATAATCAACACTTTACTGCTATGAATAACTCTTTACAACAAGCTTTACTTTGTTTCTTGGCATTAACATCATGTTTCACATTGTAAATACACTTCAAACCAATCACTTCTTTGTTATTCAGCTAGTGAACAAGTTGTTATAGCTTGTTTTTCTCAATAATATCAATTTTTTCTTGTATAACATTCCTCTAATTTTTATTTTCAATAGTTTCTTCAAAGTTTTCAAGTTCCATAATGTAAATTTTACACCTTACATACATATCACTCAAGTTTTTTTAATCATTTTTGAACTAGAACTTGAAGAAAATGAACTTGATCTTGATGGAGAATGTAATGGTGCCCTTTCTTTTTTTTTTTTTACCACCACCACAACCATTATCATGAGAAAATTTTTCTTGTGAAACAACCATAGCAACTAATTCTTTCTCAATCTTACCTTGCTCTTAATTCCAAATAATATTTTCATAAAAAAACATATTCAATAAACAATCACTTTGTTTGTCTTCAAGTTGTATAACTTATAGCTTTTAGATATTGCGCTATAGCCAATAAATATACATTTTTCACTTGTCTCATCTAGCTTGTGTCTCTTCTACATCGGTATTTAAGCATAACAAACACTACCAAAAACCTTTAAGTGATTTACAAATAACTATCTTTTAATCCAAACTTCAAATCATATGCTACCTTAAACAATCTTTATAGGACACTTATTAATCTAATAAATATATGTATACATTGCTTCAACCCAAAAACTCTTAGGGAGTTTCTTCAAATACAACATACATTTTGTCATCTCTATCATAGTTTAATTCTTCCTTTCCAAAACTTTATTTTTTAAGGTGTGTAGCCAATAATGAGTTGTTTTTCAATACATTTATCTTCACAAAACTTAGAAAACAATCTTCAAGTATACTCCTTTTAATAACAAGATTGAGTGCACTTAATAAACAATATAAAACACCTATTTTGAGAATGAGATGGGGTGGAAATCAAACCACAAATATCAATGTGCATCAACTTACGACACTTTTAGCTCTTTATGCTACTAGTGATTTAAGGCTAACAAAGTTCAAGTGATTAAATCTCCTATGCCATAACCATGAATCACTAGTCACATCCGTTTTCAAAGCTACATGTTTTCCACACTTTAAGTCAAGTAGAATCACTTATTCACCATCTTCATCCTTACCATAACTTGCATTGTCATGGTTTTATCATAAATAATGCAATATTGGCTTTCAACATGTAATGAATATCTATGCTCCATAAGTTATCCAATACGAAACAAATTTCGGTCAACTTGTGACATATGTATTACCTCACAAATCACTTTTTTTCCCTTTTTAGTTTCAACTTTAATAGTACCTAAGCCATTTGCACTTATAAATTTTCCATTCTGAATCTTCATTTTATTTTGCCTCTTTATATCAATATCATTGAACAAGTCTTTATTTGGTGTCATGTGATTGCTACAAGCAATATCAATAAGCCATTGTCATTCTTATGTTTCATGCTACTTTGACTAGCATATAACATACTTCCATCACCTTCAGTAACATTTGCTTGTTGATCATTCTTCACACTATAATCTTAAGTTAAGTGACCAAACCCTTTACAATTAAAAAATTATATCTCCCTTTTGTACCAATAATTTTAGACTCATTACCTAATTTATTACAAGAATAACACTTTCTAGAATCATCATATCCTCTGCCCAAATTCATTCTTCCTCTTTCCTCTATTTTCACATCACTTATAGATCCTTTCTCTTGAATTTGTTTACCAAGAATGTGCTTTGATTGAAAAGCACTCTCCATTTACTTTTAACTTCTCTTTATTAATCTCTTCTTATAAGACTTCAAAGAATCCATCAACTCATGAGCACTCAAACTAAACAAGTGTAATTTTTTATTTGATCACTATAATAAGATCAAACTTCTTTGGAAGGCCAATCAACACTTTTTCTACAACTTTTTTTGTTATCACTAATCTCTTCACTATAACTTTTCATTTGATTCATAACCTTAATAATCCTATTAGTAAATTCATCAACAACTTTATTTTTCTCTATTTTCATTTTCTTTGACACTCTTCTAAGACTTTCTTTATAAATTAATAGCTCTTACCTTTACATCACCTTCATATTCATTTTGCGAAGTCTTCCATGTTTGCTTTGTTTTGGTAGCTCTCATGATCCCTGAGAAAATAGGAACATCAACTCCCTTTTGAATTAACTCAAGAGCTCCAACATCTCTGCTCCTCTTTTTAAAAAAAAGAGCTCCAACATCTCTGCTCCTCTTTTTTTTTTTTAAAAAAATATTTAAGTTGTGCTATCAAAAAATTATCAATATTTTTGGGTTCTTTATATGCTACCTCCACCACCATCTCCTACAAGTCAAGAGAGATAGTAAAATCTTTATCTTTATTCTCTAAAATTTATAGTTGTCTCTTTTGAATAATGGAGATTATATTTATCTCTAACTTGAGTTATCTGTTTTGAATATATTTTTCTTGCTTTGAATTTGGACAAAACTTTTATTTAACCTCTGTTACCAATTTATTAGGTCGTAGCTTGGCTGGTTTCTACACCTAATAATAATTAAAAAAAACACAATTGAATATATCACGCAAATATTGTGTAATTTTATGTTACAAAACTCATTCAAGAAAAGGATTATAATGAAAGAGACTTCACACAGTCTACGGCTGCTATTTTTTATTTTTATTTTTGTTTTGTTTTCTGCCTTTTGGGCTTCTGCACTTACTGCCTTCTATTTACAATGCATTCTGGGACATCTGTACATTTAACTCAGTTAACTTTAAGCTAACTATAATAAACTTACTTTACAACATATAACTCAGTTAACTCTAAGCTAACTATAATAAACTAAATTTACAACATATTAACATTAATATAAACTCTACAAGGAAGCGCTTCCTGGTGAGATTCTTGTGCTTCCATTGCATGCTCCGGTGCTGGAACTAAAGCAAGAAGTAGAAAGTGCGTTGCGGGACACTTACAGCATGCTGGAGAGATTCATTCTGATTGAGATAAAACATATGGAAGATCTAGGAGATAAGGACTTGTTGGGTAAATTTTTCGAATCTGGTGAAGAGCTTTCTATGAAAGGGTATGGCATGGATATAAATTCTCAGCTGAGGCACGAACGTGGGCTGGATAACTGGAAGGTAAAATGTGAATGTGGGGCTTGTGACGAAGACGGGAGAGAATGGTGGAATGCGACATTTGTCTGGCGTGGCAACACATACGCTGCAGTGGCATTGATGATACCGATACATTACCGCAATTGTTTGTCTGTTCTGGAAGCTGTGATTCTCTACTGCCAGGAAAAGCTAAAACTCGGCAGCAATTTGAGAGTTCTGCTGATTTGTTAATCATTCCTGAAGCAAATGGATATACAGCAGAAGCTGCAGAACCTTTTCACCAAGGTACAAATCTCTCTTTCCCTAGCTCTCCGAGCATGCGGTAGTTTGGTGGAACACTATACAGTTATAAATAAGATTAGTTTTGGATTATGTTTTCTTCACAATGTACAAATCTGGTGCATTAAAAACTGGGAAGACTCCAAACTGTCAAATTTGATGGTTTTAATACCAAACTGGCCTGGTGCTTTGATTTGGTGCTTCATTAGAGCCCCAAAGTTTATTTGGAAAAAAAAGAGAAAAAAAAATCAGTACGAATTGAATATTCAAAAAATTAATGCAATTATTAACGACACAAGAAAAAAACAAATATTAGTAATATAAAATTTCGTTGAATGGGATCTCAAAATTTGATTATTAATTTTTTTAAGTGGTCGGTCTCTCTTAGAATATCACAACTGTTAAGTAAATATAAAACATACCTAAATGTACTTTTTTTCCAAAAAGAATAGCCTTTAAAACCTCTCGGCAGAAGTTGACCTTGATATAATAGTCAGATTAAAAATTACAAGCCTTTGTGTCAGAGGTAGATCTCCTTGCACGATCTAGACCTCTTTCAGACTTAGCACTTTCCTATCCGTTCATAAACATCCTTGATGCTATCCATGTCGTTCAGTTGTGGCAACTGATAGAAACACCTGCATCAATTCTCAATACTATTTGTATTCCAGAGGAATCGCATTGGAGCATTGTGAATATGATTCGTACCCCTGGCAGCGAAAACTATATTACAAAGTGGAAAGTAAATACTTGTACAAGATAGAAGAATGAACTCAAGGAATTTAGACAAGTTTTTTTCTATAAGATACAGAAAATTTAACTGCTTTGAAAAATGAATATGAAAATAATTCTTTCTACAGAAGGCTAAAGGCATAAAGCAACACCACTTTAAAGAGATTGAGTTCACAAGCTCTACATTTCAATGGACAATAGAATGAGGAAGTGTGATGTTATCTATTTTTGGGTTCCCACAAAACAAAACAAAAAATAAAAATGAGAAAATACAAAAAAAAAAATATTTGAAAGAAATCCAAAAAATAATAAGAGCAAAAAAAAAATGCTGAAATGCTGAAAAATAACCAAAAATTAGTTGAGGAGGTTTAAAAATACAAAAAGTTGAAATTTAACAGTTTATTATTAACTGATGAGAGTCCTGTCAACAGAAAAAATTCAATTTTAAAAAATATATATTCAAAATCAAATGTTTATGGACTCAATTAAATTTAATCTAAGGTTCAATGGAATTTATAGAGGGTTTGATTGTAAGAAAAATTAATTTTTAAGTCAATTTAGTCTTTTATTGGAAGAAATTAAAGTTCTGAGTTCCAATTATAATTTTAAAGAGTTGATTTGGCTAAATCAGTGGCTTAATTATATAATTGTTGAAGTTTGATAGCCAATTAGGGATTTAATTAAATAATCCACAATTAAGAACCAAAACAAAAAAGACTCTAAAATCAAGGGATCTTATTAAAAGTTTTTCAGGGGCTTGATTACAAAATTGCATTAACATTCAAGGATCAAATCGAAAATATCATTTAAAGTTGCAAAATGATACCGTTTTATTCAACAATGTTTACTGTTCTTTAGAAGATGTTAAGTGATTTGCTTCATTCAAGGGGACATGTTTCACAGCTATCATAATGCACGCCGGCCGTTACTCTATTCCTACAACAAAAAAAGGGAAACGCTTGCATCCTCTGTCTATAAAAGCCAGAGGATGTATTGCACTGGGGGGGAGAAAACAAAAAAAAAAAAGACGACATAGAGAGGGAAAGAAAAAAGAACAAGGCACAAACACGGGAAGAAAATAAAGAGACAACAAAAAAAGAATGACAGAGGAAAGAAAGAAAAAAAGAAAGGGAAATGTAAAGGGGAAAAACAGAGATGAGTTGGGGAGAGAAGGGAAGAACAGAGGAGAACAAAAGAAAACAAAAGGAGAGAAAACAGAGAGGGAAGACAACGAGACAGTGAAGGGACGACAGAGAGAAGAGAGCAGAATAAAGAAGGAAAGACGAAAGCAGAATAGAGGAAAAAAGAAAGAGGATAGGAGAGAAGAACACAATCGAAAACAAGAAAATACAGTAGAAATAGCACACCACATATTCATTGTCATCATTTTTTCACTGTCTCTAAACAGCATTAACAGAAGGAAGCAAATATATATATAAACAGAGACCAAACTAGTGCTGCCATCGTCTTCGTCTTCGTCATAGCTAGTTATTACTGATCGGGAGCCAAAGTTTTAGCACTGTCATTTTCGTTGGTCTCAGTTACCAGGTAAGCTTTTCTCACTTTGCATTTTGATTACAGCATGCAGTTTTGTTTTCATTGTTATTGTTTATTGTTCAAGTGAAATATAATGCAGTTGAACAGTAATTGTTGTTGTTTATTGTTCACCTAAATCAATAATTCACTTGAATAATAAAAAAGAGATTGCATGTGTCATTTCTTGCGCAGCTGAGTTATTGGTTTGTGCCAATTACCCAGTCAAGTCTACTGGGTCTAACCCAGCTATGTGCGTCAAGCTGGACTTGGCCTTAAAAAAATAAAAAAATTAAAAAACTTTGTAAAAATTTCAAAAAAAAATTTAAAATTTTTTGTGATTTTTTCATATATTCTTTATCAATTTGGCATGATATTGGTTTGTATTTTTATACCGTAAAGATACAAATTCAATATTAAAATACTTAATTTTTGTTAAAACATTGAATCAAAAAATGTTTTTGTTTTCATATATATGGCCTATTCTTTAAAAAAAAATCATATCATATTTTTATACAACAAAGATTAAAAAAATTGTATTAGCATGCATTTTGATTTTAATAACCAGTTTAGTAAAGTCACGAGAACTAGGTCAATATTTCAAAAAAATTTAAAAAATATTTGTTTTCTTTTAATATTTTAGGTTATGATTTTACATGTAATACATATTCTGGATATTAAATTTTTTTATTGAAGTTAAAATAGTTAGGTTTTACCCGATAAGATAAGGATCTCCTTACCGAGGAGGATTTTTCTTAAACTATAGACTAACCAACAACTACAAAACATGACAAGATCTTAGATTTTATTAGATAATAAAACAATGCAACTTACCTTAGGTAGGGTGTATTTGAGGTGCTAATACTTTTCTTTTACACAATCAGTCCTTGTACCTAATCTTTAAGACTAGTTCGGGTTCTTAGTGACTAAAATACTAAATGGTGACTTTCATTCTTTTTTTCCACTAATAAAAGATAAATAATTCCTTGTCTCCACACACTTTTCACATTAGATAAAATTTTAAGGGTAGATATTTTCACTAAATACGCCACACATTTAAAATTTTAAGGGTAGATATTTTCACTACGACGCCACGCACATGCAACAAAATGAAAAACTAAAATGTTGCTAAGACAGTTCAGGTTGTTTTCAATTCTGAATTCTTTCCCTTCTATTTGATAAAACTAAGTATTTAAGCATGAAACAGCCCTCCAAGCATAGGAAAATAATAAACCATGAAATTCTACACGCACACATAATGTCAGTACATCTAGATAAAGTTGTAGAATGGGCTGAAAAACTTCGTGCAACAGATTTTATATAATACCTGACATAATGTAATTTCCTATGAAAGTCACCCAGCATTTGAGTCTAAAGTGACAATTTTGTTGAAGAAACTTGGCCATTTATTTACTAAACAAGCATTCCTCACATGCAATCATGCTGTGGCAGGCTGCCATTTGGTCAGTTTAAGACCTGCAGAATTTGAATGTCTCTCACAGATTCTCAACTGGAAAAATGACTTGAGTTTTTCGAGTTCTCATTTGGTTTAGTTGCATCTTTTGTGTTATTTTCAGCTCCTCCCTCCAATATGTTAAAGTAATCCAAATTAACAAAAACAAATATAAATATAAGAGAAAAAAAAGGCTAGGGTTTTCATTAATCAAAATATTTTACAATGTAGCTTTAATCTAAATACAAAGAGATTATATATAGGCTAAACTGGAAATATTATTCTATCATTAATAAATAAAATAAGAAATATATATATATATATATATATTTCTTAACATTTCCCCTCCAACTCATGATGCGACACCTACAAGTATCGAAAGTTTGACAATTAAAAAAAACAAGAAATGGAATGTGACTTGGTAAAGAAGTCGGCAATTTGTTGACAATTAAAAAAAACAAGAAATGGAATATGACTTGGTAAAGAAGTCGGCAATTTATAAAGAAGAAGAAATAAAAGACAGAGTAATGGTGTCATACTTGAGATGATGATGAGTAAAATGACAAAAAAGACAGAGTAATGGTGTCATACTTGAAATGATGATGAGTAAAATGACAAAAAATCTTAATGTAATAAGTTCATTCATGAAAGACCGTGTTGTGAACAATTTAAATATAATTTTGGTTACCACAATACATAGGAGTATAATGAGAAAGAGAAACTCCCATATCAGCAAATAACCAATTAAACAAACAATCTTTTTTTATAATAGATGTCATAGCATGATATTTTGTTTCGGTTGAATATTGAGAAACAATAGGTTTGCTTTTCTAAGAAATAAAAGAATCACTTAGAAAGATATATAAATTAGTAACAGACTTGAGATTTGCCTGATCACTACTATGATTAGCATCAAAATATGAATGCAACTACAAGGAAAAGTGGATGAGAGTAAAAGTCTCTGAAAGATTGTACCACGAAGATATCACAAAATATGAAGAACAGCTACTTAATGAACTGTAATAGGAGAAACAATAAACTGACTAACAATATATTCAATATCTGGATGAGTAATAGTGAGATATACTAAGCTCCCAATAATAGTATGGTATAAGGTAGGATATGTCAAAAGTAGACCATCAAAAGAAAAATATTTTGCGTTAATCTTAATAAGAATATCTACAGTCTTGTTATTAGTAAGTCTAGCCCGCTGAAAAATATCTGTAACATATTTTAACCGAGAAAGAAGGTAACCTCTAGGTGAGTAAGTTACTTCAATAACTAAAAAATATTGAAACCTCTAGGTGAGTAAGTTACTTCAATATCTAAAAAATATTGAAGATAACTTAAATCCTTCATTTCAAACTATCTAGCCAATTCTATCTTTAAAACTAAAATACCATTAATGACATTACTAGTAATAATTATATCATCAACATATAAAAACAGAATAATATGACTTGCATCAGTGCACTTAATAAAAAGAGTAGAATCATGACTACTAGAAATAAATTCAAGAGATGAAATCACAAATTTTTTTTCTCAAACTAAGCATGAGGTGCTTACTGGAGACCATATAACACTTTCTTGAGCTTCCATCATTCCTAGAGTCATGTGAAACACTAGGAAGGGACGTCATATAAACATCTTCATAAAGATCTCAATTCATTAAGGCATTTTTAACATCAAGTTGGGAGATATGCCACTAATAAACTTAGCTACAATAATAAGAGTACGGATGGTAGTCATTTTTGCATCTAGAGCAAATGTCTCCTCATAATCTATACCATATTAATGAGAGTATCCTTTTGTAACTAACCTAGATTTGTATCACTCAATAGACTCGTTAGTATTAGTCTTAATCTTATACACCCAATGCTAACAAACAACACTTTTACTAGAATGTAAAGGAACCAAATCTCAAGTATCTGTATTATGCAAAGCAGAAAGTTTCTTATTCATAGCTTGTTGCCAAAGAGGATCAAGAATTGCCTCCTTAAAGGAAGAGGGCTCAGAGAGACAATAAATATAAGGTAAAAAATAAGTACAGGATGAAGAATAACAAGAATAAGCAAAATCCTGTAGGGTTATGTACTTACAAATACATATGGATTGATGTAGAGGTGGATCTATAATATCAAATGAAGTTTGGGGGGCTATAAATAAGAATGGAGCTTTAGGTGTGCCACAGAGTAAAGTGTCAGGATTTGCATAATGATGAGTACAAATTGATAAATCATGTAAAGGGGTATTTGAGGTACTAAGAACCTGAGATAATAAACAATCAAAATCCTTAGAAAAGGGATCTATATGAATAATATCAGGTCTAGTCAAGCTATAAGTAGTGAATGGAATAAAAAAGAAAGGTATATACTTTAGAAAGACAACATGATGAGACATATAAAGTTTTCAAGTTATTGAATCAAAATAACGATACCTTTTTTTACTTTCATTATAACCCAGAAAGATATAAATAATAGATTGAAAGGACAACTTACTATATTCTATATAAGGATGAAGAATAAAATAAGTACAACTAAAGACTCTAAAGGAAGAATAATCAAGGACATACTTAATAACTTTTTAAAGGAGAAAAGCATGAACTATAAGAAATTGTGATTTCACTAATCAAACTTACAGGAGTAAGGATAATTTCTCTCCAAAACTCACTAGAACAAAAGCAGACAATAAGAAAGAACAAATAGTTTCGACAATGTGCCTATATTTTCTTTCAGCATTTTGCTTAGGAGTATTTGTATAAAAAGTTTGATGAATGGTTCCATCTAAGAAAAGCAACTTATAGAATTTATTATCCCCTCCCAAATCACACTTAAAATATTTAATAACAAAAGAATGTTGAGTTTTGATAAGAGATCGAAAGATTGTAAATATCTTTAGGATTTAAAATGATGTTTCATTAAATAAACCAAATAATAACGAGTATGATCATCAATAAAAGAAATATAATATTGAGACTCTCTTTTTATAGCAATAAGAGAAGTTTTGCATACATCAGAATGAATCAAGTCAAATGGGAAAGAAAAAATAAAAATACTTTGATTAAAAGGTAAAGCGAAAAATTTAGCTAATTTACATCCACTACAATCATAAATATCATAAGGTTGTAAATTTCCTAATGCTCCTATGGAATCTAAAAAAAAAAGATGAAACATGACCAAGACAAGAATGCCATAAATAAAAACTAGACAAGGAATGACTCACACGATAAAAAGACAAATCAATAGTAGTAGTAGCACCAGTAGTGGTAGAGCCTGATGAAACTACTATTGTAGTATTGTGGTGTGATGGTTTATAACTCCAAGGTGGTCTATGAGCATTCGATTATGATTGGCTACTAGACTTCAAAGCTTAATTTTGTTGTCTCAACTTTTGACATTAAGCCTTCCAATGAACTTTCTTTTTATAGAAACTGCATTCATCAAAGACAACCCTTGTTAAGAATTATTCTAATAATTAGAAAATGGCTTAGATGATACTACTAATATAGATGGATTCGAAGTAAAAAGAATTTCCTTTTCAAATTAAGACTGGAGATGTATTTCTTAGCCAATAACTCACTGATAATAAAGTCAACAAAAGGTAGTGGAGAATGATGTAAAATTAAACCTCTAAGTCTTTTTAAATCACTATGAAGTACTATTAAAAACTATACTAATTGTTGTTGTTCCCTATAATCAACATAGGCACGACATGCCTTTAATTCTGCTGATTTTGTAAGAGTTAATTGATTCCAAAGATCTATCATTATAGAATAGAACTCTTGAATACTTATATTATTCTAGTGAAGAGCATATATCTCATTCTTTTACTAATACTGTTTTGTAAAATTTAATTGCGTGAATAATCTTTGTAGATGATCTTAAACTTCTTATACTTCATCAACTGTGTACCTATGGAATGCTCAACAAAATTGTTAATTCAAGTAATAATCTTTGCATTGTTTGTTCTCCATGTATATATCAAAGCAGCATCCCCTTCCTTGATATTTTTAAGGTACTATATAGGTTCCACTGATATATCCTCACATATTTTTACCCCTAAAAAACTTTCACAACACATAACTCCAATCCGAATAATTCTTTCCTTCTAACTTCACACTCACAGACTTAAGCGAACCATCTCTTTCAGTAGCCATAATCAACAATTACAGAGAACCATAATGCAAAAATAGCAAAAAAAACCAAATTGTAGAAACTAAATGGATAACTCAGAAACAAAACAAATATCTTCTTAAAACTATACGATTAGTCTAAAAACAAAAAAAAAAATTCCAGTAATAGAACACAAATATCAAGTTGTAGAAACTGAAAAGATAACGAAATACTAGATTTACAGAAACTAAAGGGAAAAAATATCAGATTTGTAGAAACATAATGAATATCACTCCAAAAAAAATTGTCCAGTAAAAGTTGTGCTTCAGATTAAGCCAAGTTCTATAAAACCAGCTTTGATATCATATTAAAGCAATTCAAATTAACAAAAAACAAATACAAATATAAAAGAGAAAGAAGCTAGGGTTTTTATTAATCATAATATTCTGCAATGTAGGTTTAACTTAAATTTAAAAAGATTATATATAGATTAAAATAAAAATATTATTCTAGATAAATAAAATAAAATAAATATATATATTTCTTAACAAAATACACCATTTATCATCTTTTCTGAAGTTGTAACATTTTCTAGGAAAGCTTTCAGATTGTTGTGCGAGGAACCTCCGTCCTTCACAGCATCCAAAGCCAATCCACTCCACTTCTTAGCATTGCTCCTTATTTCCTGCCCTCTCTGCCCACTTCCAATTACGACCTCTAGACATCTCCTAATCTCTTCTGCTTCCACAATACCAACTTCATTCACTCTTGCTCTAACCCCATTCCTCCACACCTCTTCTATCATTTTCGCATTTGTTGTCTGATCAGCAAACTGTGGTAATCCCACAACAGGAATGCCAGCCACCAGGCCCTCCATTGTTGAGTTCCATCCGCA
>NW_011499970.1:544364-595851 GCF_000495115.2 Populus euphratica
ACCATATTAATGAGAGCATCCTTTTGTAACTAACCTAGCTTTGTATCACTCAATAGACTCGTTAGTATTAGTCTTAATCTTATACACCCAATGCTAACAAACAACACTTTTACTAGAATGTAAAGGAACCAAATCTCAAGTATCTGTATTATGCAAAGCAGAAAGTTTCTTATTCATAGCTTGTTGCCAAAGAGGATCAAGAATTGCCTCCTTAAAGGAAGAGGGCTCAGAGAGACAATAAATATAAGGTAAAAAATAAGTACAGGATGAAGAATAACAAGAATAAACAAAATCCTGTAGGGTTATGTACTTACAAATACATATGGATTGATGTAGAGGTGGATCTATAATATCAAATGAAGTTTGGGGGGCTATAAATAAGAATGGAGCTTTAGGTGTGCCACAGAGTAAAGTGTCAGGATTTGCATAATGATGAGTACAAATTGATAAATCATGTAAAGGGGTATTTGAGGTACTAAGAACCTGAGATAATAAACAATCAAAATCCTTAGAAAAGGGATCTATATGAATAATATCAGGTCTAGTCAAGCTATAAGTAGTGAATGGAATAAAAAAGAAAGGTATATACTTTAGAAAGACAACATGATGAGACATATAAAGTTTTCAAGTTATTGAATCAAAATAACGATACCTTTTTTTACTTTCATTATAACCCAGAAAGATATAAATAATAGATTGAAAGGACAACTTACTGTATTCTATATAAGGATGAAGAATAAAATAAGTACAACTAAAGACTCTAAAGGAAGAATAATCAAGGACATACTTATATAACTTTTTAAAGGAGAAAAGCATGAACTATAAGAAATTATGATTTCACTAATCAAACTTACAGGAGTAAGGATAATTTCTCTCCAAAACTCACTAGAACAAAAGCAGACAATAAGAAAGAACAAATAGTTTCGACAATGTGCCTATATTTTCTTTCAGCATTTTGCTTAGGAGTATTTGTATAAAAAGTTTGATGAATGGTTCCATCTAAGAAAAGCAACTTATAGAATTTATTATCCCCTCCCAAATCACACTTAAAATATTTAATAACAAAAGAATGTTGAGTTTTGATAAGAGATCGAAAGATTGTAAATATCTTTAGGATTTAAAATGATGTTTCATTAAATAAACCAAATAATAACGAGTATAATCATCAATAAAAGAAATATAATATTGAGACTCTCTTTTTATAGCAATAAGAGAAGTTTTGCATACATCAGAATGAATCAAGTCAAATGGGAAAGAAAAAATAAAAATACTTTGATTAAAAGGTAAAGCTAAAAATTTAGCTAATTTACATCCACTACAATCATAAATATCATAAGGTTGTAAATTTCCTAATGCTCCTATGGAATCTCAAAAAAGAAGATGAAACATGACCAAGACAAGAATGCCATAAATAAAAACTAGACAAGGAATGACTCACACAATAAAAAGACAAATCAATAGTAGTAGCAGCACCAGTAGTAGTAGCAATAACTGACACTTTTAACTCATCTATAATATATAGTTCATTCTCCTTATGGCCTGTTCCAATCAGCTTCTAAGACTGTATATATTGTACACAACAAAAGAAAAAGGAAAAAATGACTAAATAATCACTAGAATCACATAATTATCCAACATAAGCTAGATTCAATCTAAGTTTTGGAATAAGATAAACATTAGGGAGAGACAAGTGAGGTGTGACAACATAACCAACACCTGTTAAGGGTATTGAAGTATCATCAGCAGTCATAATAGGAATGGAGGGTGAAGAGAACATAGAGATAAAAGATGAGGAATCTAGAGATATATGATGTGAAACATCATAATCCAAGACTCATTTAGAATATGACATACTTGAGGAACTGTGAGGTAACTTACCTACAGAAAAAGAAGCAGACATTACTTATGGCTGTAGGAAGAGAAACTTCTAAAATTGCTCAGCCAGAGTACTAAATTGGTGATATAAAAACTAGACAAGGAATGACTCACACGATAAAAAGACAAATCAATAGTAGTAGTAGCACCAGTAGTGGTAGAGCCTGATGAAACTACTATTGTAGTATTGTGGTGTGATGGTTTATAACTCCAAGGTGGTCTATGAGCATTTGATTGTGATTGGCTACTAGACTTCAAAGCTTAATTTTGTTGTCTCAACTTTTGACACTAAGCCTTCCAATGAACTTTCTTTTTATAGAAACTGCATTCATCAAAGACAACCCTTGTTAAGAATTATTCTGATAATTAGAAAATGGCTTAGATGATACTACTAATATAGATGGATTCGAAGTAAAAAGAATTTCCTTTTCAAATTAAGACTGGAGATGTATTTCTTAGCCAATAACTCACTGATAATAAAGTCAACAAAAGGTAGTGGAGAATGATGTAAAATTAAACCTCTGAGTCTTTTAAATCACTATGAAGTACTATTAAAAACTATACTAATTGTTGTTGTTCCCTATAATCAACATAGGCACGACATGCCTTTAATTCTGCTGATTTTGTAAGAGTTAATTGATTCCAAAGATCTATCATTATAGAATAGAACTCTTGAATACTTATATTATTCTAGTGAAGAGCATATATCTCATTCTTTTACTAATACTGTTTTGTAAAATTTAATTGCGTGAATAATCTTTGTAGATGATCTTAAACTTCTTATACTTCATCAACTGTGTACCTATGGAATGCTCAACAAAATTGTTAATTCAAGTAATAATCTTTGCATTGTTTGTTCTCCATGTATATATCAAAGCAGCATCCCCTTCCTTGATATTTTTAAGGTACTATATAGGTTCCACTGATATATCCTCACATATTTTTACCCCTAAAAAACTTTCACAACACATAACTCCAATCCGAATAATTCTTTCCTTCTAACTTCACACTCACAGACTTAAGCGAACCATCTCTTTCAGTAGCCATAATCAACAATTACATAGAACCATAATGCAAAAATAGCAAAAAAAACCAAATTGTAGAAACTAAATGGATAACTCAGAAACAAAACAAATATCTTCTTAAAACTATACGATTAGTCTAAAAACAAAAAAAAAAATTCCAGTAATAGAACACAAATATCAAGTTGTAGAAACTGAAAAGATAACGAAATACTAGATTTACAGAAACTAAAGGGAAAAAATATCAGATTTGTAGAAACATAATGAATATCACTCCAAAAAAAATTGTCCAGTAAAAGTTGTGCTTCAGATTAAACCAAGTTCTATAAAACCAGCTTTGATACCATATTAAAGCAATTCAAATTAACAAAAAACAAATACAAATATAAAAGAGAAAGAAGCTAGGGTTTTTATTAATCATAATATTCTGCAATGTAGGTTTAACTTAAATTTAAAAAGATTATATATAGATTAAAATAAAAATATTATTCTAGATAAATAAAATAAAATAAATATATATATTTCTTAACAAAATACACCATTTATCATCTTTTCTGAAGTTGTAACATTTTCTAGGAAAGCTTTCAGATTGTTGTGCGAGGAACCTCCGTCCTTCACAGCATCCAAAGCCAATCCACTCCACTTCTTAGCATTGCTCCTTATTTCCTGCCCTCTCTGCCCACTTCCAATTACGACCTCTAGACATCTCCTAATCTCTTCTGCTTCCACAATACCAACTTCATTCACTCTTGCTCTAACCCCATTCCTCCACACCTCTTCTATCATTTTCGCATTTGTTGTCTGATCAGCAAACTGTGGTAATCCCACAACAGGAATGCCAGCCACCAGGCTCTCCATTGTTGAGTTCCATCCGCAGTGCATCATGCAACACCCTATTGACTCATGAGCAAGGACCTCCATCTGTGAACACCATGGAACTATCAACCCCTTTTCTTCGTTCACTTTTTCCCTTACCATCTCATCAAATTCTGTGTCTTTATTATCTGAAGATCGGATTATCCACAAAAATGGCCTGCAAGTACCAATTAGACCAAGCAATATCTCTTCCATTTGATCTTTTTGCAACACAGCAATACTTCCAAATGAAATGTAAATAACTGACCTTTTTGGCTTTGAATTCAACCACTGAATGTATTCTGTAGATTTTTCAAATAAGTCACACCCACAGGATGTGTCTGATTGGTGGTTTTTGTCTAAAAGTGAAAATGGAATCAATGGTCCTATTGGGATTGGACTTATATTACCAATAGCTGCGATAACTTCTTCTTCTAGGCAAGCAAAAGTGTTAAGGAGCACCCATGGGCTTGGTTCTTGTTCTAGGACTTGGATATGATGTTGAAAAACAGGATTTAGTGATGAGTGCGGACCATTTGGTAAGAGAAAAGAAGGGATGTCCTCCGTTTCTAATGGTGGCAACCCAGGTACTTGTATTGAACTTGGAGGTTTATTTTCACTGCTGTTGTAAAGATCATATACACCACCATGTCGATTAAAGAAATGATGACAGAGAGCTAGTGAAGTAGCAGACTGAATATAGAGGAGAGCAGAGGGAATTGACATGTACCGTGCAACATCAGCAGCCCAAGGGAGGATGAGAGTGTAGATTAGGAAGCTGACAGGATGAGAATTCTTGGAGAAGGTCATGATGAGTTCAGTTAAAGTTTGGGAGCCGGCACGCTTGAGTTCTGACAGCATGTCTTGTGAATTGGTGGCATGTTTGATTCCATCATCAAATCCATCAGAGAAGGAGGCATAGTATAAGCCATCAAGAGATGGGAATGTTTTTATCTGAGTAAGGCCATGTACAGTGGTGGCAAAAGTCACCCTCGCTGCACCAGCTTGTCTTAGGTTCTTGGCAAGTTGGAGCATAGGATTTAAGTGGCCTTGGAAAGGACAGGTTATCAGAAGGAAGTGCTGGTTCTCCATGACTGTGGTGGTTTTGCTTCTGAGTGGCTAGTTTGATTTCTTTTATCAATGATGTTTATGTGCTTGGTTTTTTTTTGAGAGTTTGTACCCAACTTCAACAATTAATTAACTGTCAATGATTTGCACATATATGCCTAGTTGACTGTTAGTTCTACATGCAACTTGGCTATCAATTGATTCAAGGTTATTTATTGTCATCTTTGCAACTTGGATGCGCTTTGACAATGATGTATTGCTTGGTATGAGTTGAAATATCGGTGAACAATGTGATTGTTGGAAGGTATAGTCCAGCCAGCCTCTAGTGCCCGGTGCTGATATCTTTGCTGATGTGGCTTTTTATATATGACGTTGAACTGTTCAAAGTCACAATTTGGTTGAATCAGCAACCCATGTGATTCAAGACAGCAAGGATGACCTTGTTCATTGAATGTTCGGTAAGGACTAACATGTATTTCTATGTTTTGATACCCGAACCTGACAACCACATAGCATGATTCTTGTACATAAACAACATGAAATAGGTTTTGTAAATTTTGTAAGTGGATGATACTACATGAAATACAGAACGCAGTTCTTTTTAATGGAGGATACATCATGCGAATGACTGTGAGTTTCTTTTGTGGATGACCTGTCTATGCCTTCTTTTCAAATTTCCCACTCAAACAGCTGTCATAGTCGGTATACAGGTTATGGTAAACCACAAGAACGGTTGTGACTTTTAGATATTCAGGGAGCAAACAAATTGTTTGGTATAATTCGCATTTCTAGTCAGATTCGTATTCAGCTGCAGAATCCTGATTCAGTTGACTAACCCTATCCAACTTGAGCTTGGTTTGAGCACCTTGAACTCCATATATACACCCATATGCTTCTTTTTTTATCATAGAGTTTCCTTTGTTGTGGAATGCCCCATTTTAGTACTGCAACTCTTGGATTGTCTTTTTCCTAGGACAAAACTTTGTGGTGCTGATCACCGAACTACTTGTTTTCAGAAAAATGATTCTGAAAAACTTGATTTCCTGTTGTTTGTTCTTGCTACATATTTTAACTCTTTTTCCCATTCTTTGCAGTTATAAGCTTCTGTGTAATTGATCCAGTGCGTAACATTTATACAAGTAAATATAGCCCATATCTCCCATTATTTTTGTTTCCTACATATTTTCTGTCAATTCAACCAGTTTATTCCTTAGTTAGAACGCTATTAATCAATACGCACAATTCATTCTTGAAGCCCTAACAGCTTTTTTCTTGTATACATGTATGATCACTGCTGTTGCAATTTGTAATGATATATGTACTGCACACACCACGAATTTGTGCAGGCAGCAAAGAACATTATCTTTGGTTACTATTTTTACCTTACTGTAATGCATTTACTGTTTCAAAATGGAGAGCAGTTATACTGTCTGATGCTGCTGCTTTTATATGGTTAGATTTGAAGAGCCTGTAAAATACCATGTGATGGGTAAAATAACATGTGATGGATTTATATATTTTATATATGTTATATTTTCTTGAATCCATATTTAAAAAGGGTGAAACGCAATCTAATAACCTAATATTCTTGGACTTAACTATGTGATGATGCCAATTATATGTGCTCGTCAGACCCAACATTTGTATGTTTGGCATCATGCCAAGCCTAAAAAGATATAGAACTGATGATATTTTTAGACCCTTATATTGAGCCGCAAGACTTCGTTTTTTCTTTTAATTTTAAATATAAAATCTTAAAGTCAAAGATATCTATCTTTCAACACCCCTAAATGTATAAAAGTCTTTTAAAAACTTACCGTTATTCCATCAATATTAATAATATATAAGGGATATTTATCTCTTATTAATAATATATAAAATATATTTATCCCTTATTAATACTATTGTATATATAAGATATATTTATCCCTTATTAACACTATTATGTAAGGGATATTTATTTCTCGTTATTTATGTGTACATATATTTATCTTTCATTAATATTATTAAAAAAAATTACTTTCCAATTCCTTCTCTCCACAAAAGAACATGACTTATAGGCTATAACTACTTCATAGATTCTTCGAGCTGCGGGTTCACATTTGATACATTCTAGACATTATATATATTCCATTCATTCTCAATATTTTTTAGTACATTTCTTTTTAAAGACTATCTCTCTAAAATATCATTGTATTTTTTTCTTCTCAAAAGAGATAATTACTTAAGTATATATGAAAGTCGTTGAATCTAAAATAAAAGACATTTTGCAAGTACCAACTACCAACTGCTAGGTACAAGCAACCAGCTACCTTGGTTAAGGAGAATGATTAGATTGCTAGAACCCCAAAATTAACCGATTATTCAACATATAAGCCTTGCTTCTAAGCATATTGAATTTTGGAATATCATCAACTGACGTTGTATGTGGAAAAAGATAAAAAAAAAGCTATCAAATGTTCTTCTAGATTAGTTTTTTGACATCCATCATCAACTATCAATGATAGATAATCATGATACACTTGAGATAAAATGTATCATAGACCTCTCTATGGCTGCTAACATAACTACAATATCATAGCATCATTGACTTTTTATTCAGATTCAACTCCTCATTAAGAACCAATATATCAGCTAAGAGAAGATTCGTAGGGCTATGACATTAGTCAACTAGGAGAATGGTATGCATTCTTATAATCCCATTGATGGTACCAATAAAATTCCTTTAGTAGGAAAGACTATTTTAATGATCAAGAATGTTCTAAAATAAACATGGAAGGCGTGATATACTTTGGATACCAAATGCACACTATTTGTAAAAGAATCAACAGGCTAAACAATATTTTTGTTACTCTAAAGTTAGAACATGATTTCCTTTCTTTACTCGAGGACTTGGTGAGGCAAACAAATCTAAGCTATAATTTTTTTCAACATTCATGAATGTCATCAAAACCTTGAAAATTTAAAAGCTTTCAGCAAGTGTAAATAGAGTGTTGGTTGAAACTATAAAATATTTGAAGTCTATTTGACAATTATTTAAGAAAAAATGAGTTAACTAACATAAAAACATCAACTGGAAAAACTCTATTTTCTCATCACCAAAGGAACTGAGACTATGATCTTAGCGGAAATTAGAAACTCGGGTCATCAAGTAGGCTATACCTCATAGGAAAATAAAAATATACAATAGTCAATAACTAAGAATATAAGTTTTTTTTTATGTGGATAATTTATTCAGAATGACAATGTTCTTCATTTCCTCTAAGTTATGCCTAAAAGTGTATCATAAACTTACCACGGATAGGATTGACTCGGTTTTTCTAGTGTTATTGCATAATTTATCTTATAAGGGATCAACACAGTCTCTCTAATGTTATTGCACAATTTACCTCGGTAGAGATCAACATAGTCTCTCTAATATGATTGCACAACTCACCAATAATGAGATTGAGTCGATCTCCTTAGTGTTATTGCATAACTTACCTTAAGAGAGATCAATACAGTCTTTCTAGCGTGATTGCATAACTTACTATGCAGGAGACTTGTCGTAACCCATTTTTGGGCCCCCGCATTAAAAAAATACAAAAAAAAATCAAAAAATATATGTTTGAAAAAAATAAAAAAATAAGAACAGTGAGAAAAGGATGTCAAATCGTTAAAAAATAATCAAAAATTGGTTGAGGAGGTTCTCAACCAATTTAAAATTTGACAGTATTTTGTTGATTGATGAGAGCCTTATTGATAAAGAAAAATCAATTTAAGAAAGAAAAGTCCAAAATCAGATGTTTATGGACTCAATTAAATTTTATTAAAGGTTTAATTAAATTTATGGAGAGTTTGATTGCAAGAAGAATTGATTTTGGAGTCAATTTGGGCTTTAATTGGAAGAAATTAAAGTTCTAAGGTCAAATTATAATTTTAAAGAGTTAATTTAGTCAAATCAGGGGCTTAATTGCATAAATATTGAAGTTTGTTGGTCAATTAAGGACTTAATTGAAGAAATATGAAACCAAGAACCAAAATGAAAAAGGCGCGTTAATAGAGAGGCTATAATTAAAACTAGATTAGTGGCTCAATTGAAAAAATTAGAAGTTTATTGCTCAATTGAGGGTCAAATTGCATAACTTCAAGACCAAGGACCAAAGTGAAAAGGGCTACTAACTTCAGGGGTGCTATTTGATTTTTGGTAGGGATGTAATTACATTGATTTTTAAATTAAAATTGCAATTTAAGACTTGATCGAACAAATTACAAATTGAGGACCTATGTAAACTTTAACATATTTTGTTGTCTTTTTCTTTTAAATGAAAGGGCATATTTTGACCAAAACAGCGTTGTTTCATGCACTGTTAAAAAAATACTCAAAACGGTGTCATTTTGACAACACTGTGGGACTTCTTCTTCCCTTGGATGTGGGAAAGAGGGGAAGAAAAAGATTTTTTTCTTCCTCTATCATCGTCATCTTCCCCTTCAAAGAGACACTGACTTCCTTTTACAAAGACATCGACACAACCCACACTTTCAGCATATTGGAAGGGCGGCAGTACAGTGACTGCCCTAGCCACGTTCCTCTCCTGTTTTTGCCTATAAAAATAGGTGAAGGGAAGAGAAAAACAAAGAAAAAAAAAGAGAGACCAAGAGAAAAGAAGACAGAAGGGAGAAAAGAAAGAGAAAATGAAAGAAAGAAAAAACAAAGAAAGGAAAAAAGAAGAGAATGAGAAAATAGAGGAGAGAGAGAGAGAAGAAAAAAATAGAGAGGGGCAGAAGGAGAGAACGACCACCTCTAGCTCAACAGTGTCACCGTTGCGCCTCCTCTTCATCGCCATGAATAGCAACAGCTTGTCAAGCAAAAGAAGAAAAGAAAAAAAATAGAGGCTCTCGCCTCTGCACAAAGGAAGAAGAAGGGGAAGTAAAGCACTATCGTGCCCTCAGCCACCACCACCAGCTGCGTTTTGCCACCGACACCACCACAATTGCTAGAAGCATGATGGGCCACCGCAGGTAAGCCTTCTTCCCTTTCCTTTTCTTCTTCTATCTCTTCTACGTCTTCTTCTCCACTGTTCACATTGCATGTCAACAGTGGAGAGGCCCATTGTTTAAATGAGCCAGCAAACCTAGCCCATCCCAAAGCATCAAATAAAAAAATTTCCTTTCATAAATTGAAATTTTCCCCACGTTTTTTGACTCTATTTTGTTTAATATCGAGAAATATTTTTATGTCGTAAAAATAGAAATTCGATATTAAAATACCTAGTTTTGGTCAAAACTTTCAAAAATACAAAAAACATTAAAAAAATATTTTTGTATATACAGCCAAGTGTCTCAATGCTAAAAGTAATACAAAAAAAATTAAAAAAATATTTTTTATATACAGTCAAGTGTCTCAATGTTAAAAGTCATATTGTGTTTTTCATATATATATATAAAAAAAAAAAAAAACAATGTTTTAGCATGCATTTTGGCTTAAATAACCAGTTTATTCAAGTAAAAAGAACATTAGTCAAAATTTAAAAAACAAAAAAAAAATTATTTTATTTATCTTTTAGTATCCAGGGTATGACATTACATGTAATATATATTTTGGATATTTAATTTTTTTTCAAAACAATAAAATGGTTAGATTTTACTTCATTAAGATAAAAATCTCCTTAGAAAGGAAGACCTTTTTTAAACCATAGACAGGCCGAAAAATTTTAGACACCACAACCAAACCTTAAATTTTATCATATAAAACAATGCAACTTACATTAGGTATGGCGTAGTTAGGATGTTAATACCTTCCATTTACGCAATGAGTCTCCATACCCTATCTCTGAGACCTGTTAGGGTTCATAACAATGAGTCTCCATACCCTATCTCTGAGACTTGTTAGGGTTCATAGTGACTAAAATACTAGGTGGCGACTCCCATTTTAATTTTCTTTTGATAAGAGATAAGAATTCATTGTCTCTTCATATTTTACCATAATAGAATATATATTTGTATATTACATACAATTTTTGAGTGGTGGACGATCGCCATGATGCCACACATATATGACAAGATTGACTTGGTCTCCCTAATGTGATTATACAACTTATCTTGACAAGGATTAACACGATATCCCCATATCCCCAGAGCAATAGCCTTAACTTATCAAGGATAAGATTAATCTCGTATTTTTAGTGTGATTATACAACTCACCTTGCCAAGGATTGATACAATATACTTAAAGCAATAACCTTAAATTCTTTAAAGAATTTGACTTTGTTTCTTTAGTTCAACATCACTAATTTTCATGTAATGCTCAGGGGCATTTTGCTAACTCAATAAGAATTCATTCAACCATATAAGGATATACCTATAACCTAGATTTTCCTCTTGGTTCTAGATAGGGAACGAATCCTCTAAATCCTATCAAGGTTAGGAAAATTTAAAAGTTCAATTCAAGTTCAAAGAATAATTCTTTCTAAAATTAAAAATATTTTACTAAGTGTAGGCATAGATCTATACAAACATTTGAAAATATTTCTAAGTGGAGAGATTGAATCATCTTTAAGGGTCTGAGGCAGCCTTTTTCTCCTTTAAGGTTCCCTAGTAGTGGTAAGAGAAGAACTTCTCTAACGGGAAGAATTACTTTCCCCCCTGCGAGAGGTATACACTGGGGTTCAGCCCTAATTCTAAGGCTTAGTTTGATGGACCTTCATCCTTTGCTACTTCCTCTAAATTCAAGCTAGAGCCTGAATTTCTTATTAAAGGTGATGACAATATCCCTATTTTTAATGTTAAATATGACTTTTTAGTCCATTTTGCTATTCAAAGAGAGGAAGAAATAAGATTTTTGTAGGAAATACCTAGAAAAACATTTTCTTCGTAAACTAAGGTGAGATTCGCTTGAGAATTTTTCAATAAAATTATTTTTTTAGAAGTCACAGAGAGTAAAAGTAAAAGAAAAGATGGAAGGCAATAATGACTAGGGTTATAAAGAAAACAATGTTTCACCCTCAATATTGGATGAATTTATTTTCATGCCATGTCGGATCTCTAAAAATCTACCCAAATATTATATTTAATGCAAAATGTCATTTTGTTTCCTAAAGGATACCTCTTTCTAAATAAGGATAAGTCAACTAACTACAACAAATCCCAACAGTTCTACAAGGGATAAATAAACCGCATAGGAAAGGTAAAAAGTCTTTCTTTAATAGGACATGCAACTCTTAGGTAAAAAGAATTATTAAAGCAGATAACCTTTTAAATCTTTTTTTTATTTAATACACAAAGACTTGAGGTGGCTACTGATGGATTAACTTATTTTATAAATGTTATTTTTACCTGAATCTATATTTAAAAGAACCAAAGGCAGGGTGATAACCCATTTATTTCGGCTTAACACATATATGGGTCTCGTGAACTATCATACCTGACATCTTTGGGCTTAGTTATGTGTTAAGCTCAAGAACATGTGGGTTTGACGAGCAGTTAGACCCAATATTCCTGAGCTTGATATCATGTCAAGCTTTAAAGGATGCAGAACTAACGATCTTCTAGCCATTTTTGGACAAAAGACTTTTTTTTTCTTGTAACATAAAATGTTAAGATCAATGATACTCATCTCTCAACACTTTTAGGTGTATAAAAGTCTTCTAAAGACCTATTGTTATTCTATCGATATTAATGATATATAAAGGATATTTATCCCTCATTAATAATGTGTAAGAGATATTTATCTTTTATTAATAATGTGTAAATGATATTTATCCATCATTAACATTATCAGGAGTAAATTACTTTCCAAATTTTTCTCTTAAAAGAAAAAAAGGACTCATAGATTATAAATACTCATAAATCCTTCATGTTGGAGGTTCATATTCTATACATTCAAAATATTACATACATTCCATTCATTTTCAACATTTTTTAGTACACATCTTTTCAAAGATCATTTATCTAAAATATTATTGTATATATTTTTTTTAAATAATACTTACTTGAGCATTTAAGAGTTTTAAAATCTACAAAAAGTTATTTTTTATAGATACTAGCTATCTTGGTTTAATAGTGCTAGATACAAGTCGTAAACCACCTTAACTAAGATGAATATGTCATATTGCTATAACCTAAATATTAAATAATTATTCAACATATAAACCTTGCTCCTAAATATATTGGATTTTAAAACATTATCACCACTACTGGTACTAAATGACCTAATTCTATTAGTTATGAGATGTTAGCATTTGTTTTCTCTTAAATCTTTTCCTTGTAAATATTGCATGCTACTTCTGAAATGATAATTTAGTTAAGTGCTAATGACTAGTACAATACCTTCTATGGATTACCTATATATGATAATTTCATGTTGCTACTGCATCATTAATGTGTTATTATCATTGCTTCTATGCTAAGTTTCTACATACCATATTGCAAGGGTATCATTAGGCAATTCTGCATAATGTTTTGCATTTCAACATTTGATTGCATCAAACTATCTTTACTGATAAGATAACAACCTAACAAATATTAGCATTAATTAAAAGATTTGGAACCCATGTCTTCCTAACACTGCACTAGTTTAATAACCAAATTTATATGTATGATATAACTAGGTGTCGCATCTCAGTGTACATCGTAGCGGGGACAAAAAATATATATCATGTAAAAATAAAATTACCACCAAGTAATTAAAAAAAACTTGGGATTTTAAAAATTAACATTAATTTCAGATATTTAGATAAAAGGTTAGTTATGCCTAAACAAAAAACGGCGTTATCCATATCATTTCTTACAAGAAATTAAACTTACTATATTTTTTTTTCTAAATTAGTTCTGTATTACCATTAATAAAGCTTACCTTTATTAAAAGAAGACAGGGATAGCCTAGCATTTGTGTGATTTTTTTAGAGTTCAATAAAATTTTGGTAATTTTATCATTTTACTTTTTCAATATTTTATTTTTGTATTTTACTTGATTTTACCTTTATTTTTATATATTTTAATTTTTTTTATAATTTTTCAAGATGTTTTGACAAACAATAATTAAAAAATAAAAAATAATTAAAATAGATTGAAAGACATACTTTTTTTCCTTGGTTTTCAAAATATATACAAAAATGAAGGTAAAAATTTGGGTTACAACACTAACATGAGATAATTGCAAGATTTATTTAGTAATCATGACTTTTTCTGATATTCATAACCTAATTAAACTGACAGAGTTAGATCATTGAATTTTACAGTAATTTAAAAATAGAACTAATAATTATAGGAGACTGACAAACCCATGTTAGTCTCTTAAAAAAAGGGAGCCCTGCAAGGTTTTCCTTTCCGCTTTTGCTTTGGTTTCTCAGGTTTTGATTCTTTCTTCATTTTTTTCATGGTTTGAGCCTGGAGGGGAAGAAAGGGAGGAACCAAATTACTTGACTTCCTTGCATATGCTGTAACCTGTAGGATTCAAATATAGTGTTAAAGAAATCACTAGAAGTTAGGTTAAAAAAAAAACAGAGAGAAGGAAAAGTTAACAAGCTTCGTATCATAGTAGTATTAGTACCTTGCAAGAAATAGAGCAGTACTTATAAAGTTCTGGCTCGGCCAATCCTCTCTTGCATATTTCACAAACTCCACTGTTAGATAGTAGACCACAGTGAGGGAGTGGATTCAGTGACAAAACCAATCTCTTGTTGCACTTAAATGGCTGAAAGTCAGGAATAATATGTTACTCTTAAAAACAAAATACACTAGTACTCGTCTCTGAGTGTATTCTAGGTAGCATTTGGTTAATACAACAGACGAGAAAACATTTCATCTCGCCCTTTATATTTTTTTAGCACAGGAATTCATTATAAAATTGTTGTAGAGATAAATTCATTTTTTATCCACGAAGTTAAATTTATTTTATGTCTTCAATCCCGTCTTTAACCAAACACAATTCTAGGTAACAACACATCAATGAAGACTTATTAGAGGTCTCAAACTTGAATTGTAAGAGAGCTACCTTATTGTATAACTCGAGATCCGATTATGTCTTGTATAGAACCAAGACACACACACACACACACACAAGATTAAGGTTTTGGAAATTAAGAAGGTAGAGATGTAAGTACCTGAATTTGAGTACAATCAATATACTTCTCCATTGCACCAAGGGATACAACATTCTTGTAGACATGTCTGTATATTTTTAACATCTTATGATGTCGATGACAATCTGAAGACATGCAATAGTGACAAGCAGTTAAATCACAGTTGATGCAATATCTGTTCATCTCATTCCTACGAAAAGGGTGAGTTGAACAAGAACCAAAAAATGTCCTTTTTAGGAAAGCACCAAGCCACCATAGTTTCCTGTTATTCTTTCTTTCGACTATTACTTGTTCAACATGTTAAAACAAGTTAGTAATTCTTGCAAGTGGTTATTATATTTGTTTTAAATATTTATTTTTTAATTTTATTTTTTAAAATTTTATTTTTATATTAATTTTGGTCTTTATTTTTATAGTTGTTAATTGGTTTTTTCCTATTATTTTTTTTCTGAAATTTTTTATCTATCAAATTTGATTCTTATTCTTTTGATTGTTAATTAGTTTATTTGAAATACTTTATGAAATGTTAATTATTATTATTTTAATTTCTTCATCTTTTTTTTTAGATTTGATCTTTATTATTTTGATTATTATTTATTTTATTTGAGTTAACTTATGAAATTATATTTTTTTTCAATTTCATTCTTATGTAACCTTTTCATTTGTAAGATTTGTTCATCATTAGTTTAATAAACTTGAGAAAAATAAAACATTAATAAATTATTTTCCAATTCATTTTTCATAGTATAACCAAGCACTAGAAAATGTTTTCCAATTCATTTTCATAACACTACTAAACATCAAAAAATAATTTATTTTTTAGAAATTTACTTTCTTCGAAATTTACTTTCCAAAAAAAATAATTTTCTTGCAAACAAACGGAGCCAATTAATAAATTAATTAACTCCTTTTAGCTTCTTCTTTTTTTTTTTCCTTCCTCTCCTTTTTATTAAAGAATTTTGTGTTGCTTTCACCTGAATTTCTCCTTGATATTTTTTTTTAGTGGTGATCATATCCAAACATCATCCATAATACTCAAAAAACTATTGTGAAAGACAAGCTTTTATCGTAATATTACAAAAATTGAAAATTAAACGCAAGAGTATCTAACCTACAAATACATTATGTAGTGTATTTTAATGAAAGATTGACTATACATTCATACCTCAATTATTGATGTGGTAGAAGATCGATTCATCACGCTCTTCTTTCCAAGGAGAATTAGATTGTAAAACGATTGCCAAACAGGAAAAATTGACAACTAAATTATGCATGAAAAACAAGGAGAAAAGTTAAAAAATATATGGGAGACATGATATTTGAGGATGAGGATGCTGATTTTTTTATTTTTTTTGTTTTTCAACAAGGGTTGAGCTTAATATATATATAAAAAGGGTTAGGTTGGCCATATCGATGAAATCTAAGTGACATAGCCAACAGATACTTCTTTTTTATTCTTGGTAGCTGAGATCAACAAGTTGTTATTGACTCTAGCTTTTCATTTCTTTATCCATACAAAACAAAACAAAAAATTAATATATTTTATGAGCAACTTAATGATGACTTAAGTATTTTTCCTTAAAAAACTAATATGAAATCTGTTGACTGTTGTCTTATTGAGGTGCCGTTTAACCATCAGATTTATATGCAATGGTTAACACAAAAATAATTAATGAAAATAGTACTGTTTGTTAATGAGAAATTAATACAAACACAATCGTTTAATCTTTTCCTACCATATGAAGCCTACATATGATGAATATATATAAGATAAATTATCAAATTTTTGTTGATAAAAAAAATACAATAACCCCAAAAGTTTAACCATAATGAGACAAAACAAAAGGAAAAATATAAAAGACAAATTAAGGAAAATTAAAAAAGAAAAATCTCTCATTCTCATAATCTCATTATTCATGATTTGACAATATCATTTTCCAAACGAAAATAATTAAAAAGAGAGAAAGAAAAAAAAAACTTCCTGTAGTAAAGCCTAATAAAGAAATTAAATTACTAGCAAATTAAAATCACCAAGAATTCTTCAATGGCTTCTCCAGCAAAGCTGTGAGGTACATTTCTCTAAGCTCTGCCCCACGATCAAGCTTTTTGCCTACCACCCACTTTAACTTAATGAATCCAATGGTCTCAATTAGTGGCTTGTAAACATCCAAAAATTGATCTTCCACGCAGAAGAAATGATCAAGCCAAAACAGCCCGCCAGGCCTAAGCACTCTATAGATATCAAACATCAAGAAATGAAGCAAAGTTGTAGGAATCCAGTTACTCAATACATGCATTGAGTGTACAATATCCAAAGTGTTGTCAAAGAATGGTAGCCTTTGTGATATGCTAATGTACAAAGGCATAACACCTCTTGAAGCAATGAAGTTGTTGAAGGGACCATTCAAGTTCATTGAAGTTGTTATAATTGTGATGTTCCTTTCCATCATCCTTACAGCAAATGTAGCCACACCACCACCAATGTCAAGCCCAATTCGGATTGTTCCAGGCTTCTTTGTTGCAAGAACTTCATCAATTGTGAAGTCAAGTGATCCTTCAATGACTTGTCTTGAAGCCCAACGATTCTTTTCTCTACCTTGTAAATCAAAGCAATCCTTACAATCATCAAAACCCTTTTGAGTTTTCATTCTGTTGATAAGACATGTGTAGTCCTTGCAGGTATAGGCTGTCCAAACAACCGAAGAATTGGGTGGTGTAGTCCAAAGACTAGTAGGAAGAGGGTAGGGTTCAACATAGTCAGGCTGTGCCACAGGGCGGCAACGGCGGCGAGGGAGAGGTTCACAGCCTTTGAGGAGGAGTTTTTGTGCAAATAGTTCATCATCAGGACAGGATCCATTAACTTTGTAGGACATAAAACGACTAAGTTCATCAGGAAACCTAATGCAGGCTTGGCCTACAGGAGGATAAAAGGTGTCAGAATCAAAGTTTGTGTTGAAACCATATGGGAGCGCTTGGCCTGAAGTGAAGGCAATAAATTCTGATCGAAGGTCTAATTGCGTGTCAGGATTTTCTGTGGCATCTGAGTCAGCAACACCGCTACTACTATTTTGAGTGAATATGGAGGTGTAGGAGATGGGGTGAAGATAACAAAAGGTGGAAGAGAGGAATAAAGTGAGGAGATTTGTGGACAAGAGTAGGACGAGGAAGAAGAGATTAGTGGAGAGAGATTTGGGTTTCCGAGGGGAATCCATTTTGGTTTTGCCACTGCTGAAGATCACTTTGTCTTGAAGCTAATAGAATAGCGACTTGATGAGGTTTAGAGTAGGGAGTAGGCATGGTGTTTCTATCTATCTATATGTGCCTACATCATGAAAAAAAATTAACTAGATCTACCTAACTAGCACACAAGTACCTGAACAAATAATCAAATAACATGGATGGTTTAATCTAGGGTAAGCTCATTCATGCAACCCATCTGAATGTTTCCCTCGAGTAACAAGTTAACAACACATAATTATAAACTAGTGGAGCAGGTGCTGAACAGCATGCGATGCTCTATGAAGTCAAATATCATAAAATAGTTTGTCATCTAGTTCTTTGAAAACTAAGATATGTTGAGTCCTAATGAAGTCATTCTACCTGTGATCGAGTCGCATGAAAATCTGGTGTTCTAATTATATTTTGCATCTTACCTTTGTTGTTATAATTTTAACATGTGTGAATCTCACATGATTGATTCTAAGTAAAATTCCTCAAGTAAAATAATTGTGAATCTTTTTTTTAACAAAATATTACACTCTTCACATTCAACTTTACCACGTCTATTTCAGAGTTAAAATTTAGAATACTTCTTTGAATGGGACTAATCGGACATATATATGTAAAATATAAAGCCAACACTAAATTAAATTAAATAAAATTGGTGGAAGACAAAAATAAGTAGAGTTATTGGATAATTAGAGGTGAGTTGTTGTTATAATTGGTGGAGTTGTTGGCATAATTGGTGGAGTATAAGTGGAGATGAGTTGTTGGCATAATTTGTGTCATGATTTATTGCCTTTGTCCTCTCACTCTTGCCTATAAATAGGCAATACCTCCAAGCTTATTTTGCACACCAAGATAGAGAGTGAAGAGACAGTAATCCCACAAAATTGTGAGGTATTTGTGAGAGAGTAAGTGAGGTGTTTTCTTCTAATAATAGAGAGATTCTTAGTTGTTCTCCTATTATTTGAGAGAGGTTGTAATTCCCACATTACTTAGTAAAATCCTTCTATACTTATCTGTGAACATAGCTCAATTGGGTGAACCACGTAAATTCTTGTGTGACTCATTTCTCATTTTATCTTATTTATTGTCTTTTATCTTGTCGAGTTTGCATGTCAGTATCCTAACAGTGGTATCAGAGCCTTCTAGTTGATGTTGTTAATACACAAAAGTTATTCGTGTATATGGTTATTATTCACGTCTACGGCACTATTCATTTATATGGTACTGTTCGCATACGTTACTGTTGGTGTATATAGAAAGTCAGTGCAGTGATTAAATACAGTCTAGGAAGTTCTATCTAAAGAGATTGTGTTTTAAGCGAGACCATTTGTAACCCCTCCAATCTTTCCTAGGAACTTACTTAGTGAAGTATTATTCACATGATACTATTTCTGTATACGTTACAGATTAATGAAACAGTGATAGCTAAATAGATCTCGGTGAATACAATGGTAGCAAAGTATGAGATTAAGAGGTTTAATGGGAGCAATTTCTCATTGTGAAAAATAAGAATCAAGGCAATCTTAAGGAAAGACAATTGCTTAGCAGCAATTGAGGATCGGCTCGAGGAGATCACTAATAATGAAAAATAGACTGAGATGGATGGCAATGCTATTGCTAACATATATTTAGCATTAGCCGATGAAGTATTATCAAGTGTAGCGAAGAAGAAAACAGTTAAAGAGATATGAAAGACTCTAACAAAACTATACGAGTCCAAGTATTTGCACAATAAGATTTTCTTAAAGCGGAGACTTCATACCTTTTGAATGGCAGACACCATGTTGGTGATTGACCACATCAACACAATAAGAACTCTATTTTCATAACTCACTATGTTGGGTTAACAAATAGAGGAAAATGAACATGCAGAGCTTCTACTTCAAAGTCTTCCTGATTCGTATAATCAGTTTATTATCAACTTAATTAATAATATCCTCTCAGACTATTTAGTCTTCAATGATGTTGCAGTCGTTATCTTGGAAGAAGAAAATAGGCATAAAAAAAAAGGAGACAGAAATATTTCAAACCAAGCAGAGGTGTTATTGGTGTCAAAAGGAAGATCAACGTAGCGTGGCTCCAGTAGGATTCAAAGGCAGGGAAGGTCCAAATTAAGAAGTAAGAAGACTATGAAATGTTACAACTATGGCAGGAAAGGGCACTTTAATAAGGATTGTTGGTTTAAAAAGGGTATAAAAAAACTGCAGAATCATCAAAACCTCAAGGATGTGTTGCAAGCACCTTAGAAAATGGAGTGGTTTTATATAGTGAAGTGGCGATAATCTTTACAGATAGAGAAGAGCTCACTAGGGTCTGGCTAATAAATTCAGGAGCAACATGGCATATGACTCCTAATCAAGATTGGTTCCATACATATAAACCCATCTCTAGAGGCAAAGTGTTCATGGGTGATAATCATGCTTTAGAGATTGCTGCCATTGGCATCATCAAATTGAATATGTATGATGGCTTAATTCATACCATTTCAGGAGTGTGACATGTGAAAAACTTAAAGAAAAATCTTTTGTCCATAGGATAATTTGATAGTTTTAGCTGTAAGATTCGAATAGATAATGGAATCATGAAAATTATCAAAGGAATGTTGGTGGTTTTAAAGGCAAGAAAGACAATTGCAAATATGTTTGCATTAATGGGATAAACATATCATGGGACAGAAGCGTCAATTGCATCAGTCAGTCCTATAGAAGAGAAGACGATGATGTGGCATCAAAAACTAGGCCACATATCAGAGAAAAGTTTAAAGGTTCTTTCTGATCAGAAGTTACTCCCTAGGCTTACAAATGTTACTTTACCTTTTTATGAGCACTGTGTTACAAGTAAACAACATAAGTTGAAGTTTGACACATCAACAACTAAGAGTAAATGCATCTTAGACCTGATTCACTCTAATGTTTGGCAAGCACTAGTTGTATCCTTGGGAGGAGCAAGATACTTAGTAGATGACTTCTACAGGAGATGTTGGCTGTATCCAATTAGAAGGAAGGCATATGTGCTTACAGTCTTTAAAACTTTCAAAGCGCGGGTGGAACTTGAATCTGAAAAGAAGATTAAGTGTTTGAGGACTAACAATGGAGGAGAATATACGAGTGATGAATTTGATAACTTCTGTCAACATGAAGGTATCAAAAGGCAATTCACAACAGCATACACTCCACAACAAAATGGAGTGGTAGAGCAGATGAACAGAACTCTATTAGAAAGAATAAGAGCAATGTTGTAGGTTGCAGGTCTAGAAAAGTCATTCTAGGCAGAAGCAGTCAATACCACCTGTTATGTGATAAATTAATCTCCATCAATCGTAATTGAGCTGAAGACAGAGATGGAGATGTGGACTGAAAAACCAACTGATTATTCTCGATTGCATGTATTTGGAAATCATGTGTACGTGATGTACAATACATAAGAAGTTAGCAAGCTGGATTTAAAATCCAGAAAATATATATTATTAGGATATGCTGATGGAGTGAAAGGGTATCGCTTGTGGGATCCCACTACCCATAAGGTAGTAATCAGTAGAGATTTCATATTTGTAAAAGGTAAAATACAAATGGAAGAACATAATAGCATTCTAAAGGAGACTACAACAATCCATATGAAAAATGCTCAGAATCATACTTCTTCTGAAGCTGCACTAGAGCATGAAAAACAAGAACAAATAGAGTTCAAAACTCCTGAAGTTCGGTGGTCGACTCGTGAAAGAAAACCACCGGCTTAGCACTCAAAATATGTTACTAAGAGTAACATTGCATACTCTCTTTTAACAGAGGATAGAGAGCCATCAATTTTCCATGAGGCTATCAAAAACACAGATGTATCTATGTGGATGATGGTAATACAAGAGGAGATTAAAGCTTTGCACAAGAATAATACTTGGGATCTTGTTCCACTACCACAAGGAAGAAAGGCCATTGGCAATAAATGGGTTTACAAGATAAAGCATGATGGCAATGATCAAGTGAAGCGTTATCTTGCAAGATTGGTGGTGAAAGGATATGCTTAGAAAGAAAAAATAGACTTCAATGAGATATTTTCTACGGTGGTACAACTTACTACAATCAGAGTAGTATTGACAATGTGTGCTATATTTGATTTTCACTTAGAGTAGTTAAATGTGAAAATTGCATTTCTTTATGGAGAACTTGAAGAAGAAATTTATATGCTCCAACCAAAGGGTTTTGATAAAATAGGCAAGGAGAACTTAGTGTGCAGGTTAAACAAATCTCTATACGGTCTCAAACAGACGTCAAGGTGTTGGTACAAAAGATTTAATTCCTTTATAATTAGCCTTGGGTACAACAGACTCAGTTCAGATCATTGTACGTATTACAAAAGATTTGAAGAAGATTTCATCATTTTGTTATTGTACGTAGATGACATGTTGGTGATAAGCCCCAACAAAGATTGAGTCCAATAATTGAAGGCATAGTTGGCTAGGGAGTTTGATATAAAGGACTTGGGACCAGCAAACAAGATTTTAGGGATGAAAATTCATCGAGATAGAAGTAAGAGAAAGATTTGGCTTTCTCAGAAGAATTATTTGAAGAAGATCTTGCGACAATTCAACATGAAAATTGTAAGCCAATTTCCACCCCACTTTCTATTAACTTCAAATTATCCTCAAGTATGTCTCCTAGCAATAAAGCAGAGAGGATGGAGATGTCTCAAGTACCGTATGCATCAGTAGTGGGAAGTTTAATGTTTTCCATGATATGTACAAGACCAAACATTGCACAAGCAGTGGGAGTAGCTAATCGATTCATGGCAAATCTTAATAGAGAGCATTGGAATGCTATTAAGAGGATCTTGAGATACATTAAGGGTACCTCAGATGCTGCATTATGTTATGGAGGATCAGAATTTACGGTCAAAGGTTATGTTGACTCAAATTTTACTGGTGACCTTGAGAAAAGAAAATCAATTATAGGCTATGTGTTCATAATTGCAGGAGGAGCTGTGAGCTGGGTCTCTAAACTACAAACTATTGTAGCATTATCCACAACAAAAGTTGAGTATATGGCAACTACACAAGCTTGTAAATAAGCAATATGGATGAAGAAACTTATAGAAGAGCTTGGGCACAAACAAGAGAATATTATTTTGTATTGTGATAGTCAAAGTACCTTGCATATTGCATGGAATTCAGCGTTTCATTCAAAAACAAAACACATAGATATTCAGTGTCACTTTATTCATGAAGTGGTGGAAGATAGAAGTGTGGATTTTCAGAAGGTTCACACAAAGAAAAACCCAGCAGATGCTTTGACCAAATCGATCAATCTTGATAAGTATATATGGTGCAGATCCTCTTATAGCTGGAAACATAAGCAGCATAAAGATGGTAAGTATAGAAATGATAGAAGAATCACAGATGATCAAGTGTGAAGACTTGATTAAATCATCAAAGTCTTCAAGTGGAAGAATGTAAAGCCAACACTTAATTAAATTAAGTAAAATTGGTGGAAGACAAAAATGAGTAGAGTTGTTGGCATAATTGAAGATGAGTTGTTGATATAATTGGTGGAGTTGTTGGTATAATTGGTAGAGTATGAGTGGAGATGAGTTGTTGGCATAATTTATACCATGATTTATGGCATAATTGGTAGAGTATGAGTGGAGATGAGTTGTTGGCATAATTTATACCATGATTTATGGCCTTTTTCCCTTCACTCTTGCTTATAAATAGGCAATGCCTCCAAGCTTATTTTGCATACCAAGATAAAAAGAAGAAGAGGAGAGTGAAGAGAGAGTAATCCTATAAAATTGTGAAGTATTTGTGAGAGAGTAAGTAATGTGTTTTCTCCTAGTAATAGAGAGATTCTTAGTTGTTCTCCTATTATTTGAGAGAGGTTGTAATTCTCGCATTACTTAGTAAAATCTTTTTATACTTGCCTGTAGACATAGCCCAATTGGATGAACCACGTAAATTCTTATGTGTCTCATTTCTTATTTTATCTTATTCCTTATTTTTTATCTTGTCGGGTTTGCATGTCAATATCTTCACATAAAATAGATGTTTTTCCATCTGATTTTTCAAGTTATAAGCAGGCAAATTTGAGACTAGGGCATGGGGAAGGAAAAAGAAAAAGTTAGAAAGGTGCCAAAGAATTCAACAATCAGCGCTAGCTAGCCTATTAATGTTGAAATCCTTTTACTAGGAATCAGCTAATTTCTTAGATGGGAATGCATAAACATATCGGCAACATTCACATGCATACCCGGAACTTGTGCATCTGACCTAGAAAGCCATAGATCTTTCAAGTTTCTTTGCTTAATATTCATTCATTTATTGTAATCAATGCCTGTTTCCGTAGCACGCCCCAAATATTTTAGCACGAGTTGCAACATTGATGGCATCATGGATTAGCAAGTTGACAGCATATTTTTACCACTTGGTCCTTCAACTCTTTCATGAATTTAATGTTTAGATGAAGACATTTGAATAACCCAAGATTTCCACAAACACATTATTGTCTTCTTAAAAAAATATTTAACCAGTGATGATGTTTCTAAATCTAATATTTTCATGAATAAAATTTTTTAAGTATTTGAATAATGAATAATTAATTAAATATTCACATTAATATTTCTTTCTCTAGAGTTCATGAAATGGATAGTTGGTAATAAAAGACCAAATATATGCAAAACAATTCTTTTTGTGAGATTTAGGGATCCTTTGATAATAAAGTTAATAAATTTTATTAAAAAATTGCAATAAATAAGAAAATAAGATTCTATTAAAAGTTATAATAAAAAAATAAGCTTTAAATTCTAAGAATAAGAGTGTTTGTTATTATTTATATATAATAAATGCTTTGAGAATAAAAACATGAATACTTAGATAATAAAAAAAATATAAACATTTTACATTGATGGTTTAGAGGGTAAATATAGTTCTTGAACCTTATTATGTTACTTAAATGAAGGGGTTAAAGTGTCATTTTCTCCTGATAACATTACCAAGAAATACATATCTTTTACACAATATTAATAAGGGATATATATTTCTTACATAATATTCAAGTTAATGAAAATATAGTATGTTCATAAGAGACTTTTATACATCTAGAGGTATAAAAAAATGATTATTATTGACTTTTAATATTTTATTATTTAAGAGCCATGAGAATAAACAAACAAAGTCTCAAAACCTAATATGAGCTTTATTATGATTGTCAGTTCCATATGCATTTGAACCTAGAATGACCCCATACCTAAAGGTGATAGATCTAAAAACTTTTCATATCTACATATACTTACGCTTAGCACACAACTGATCCCAAAAATATTGGGTTTGACATCTCGTCACATTCACATGTATTAGAGCTCAGCATACAACTGAAACAAAACAAAAATTTTGATTTGATAATTCACTAAACTCATATGTACTTGACCTCAATGTATAACTAAATCTAAAGATATTGGGTTTGACATCTCACCAAACTCATATATAATTGAGCTCAACAAATAGATAAACTTAAGGATGTTGGGTTTGGCAACTTACCAGACCTATGTAACCTAAGTATGTTAGGTTGTCAACCTATTTTTGGGCTTTTTAAATGCAAGCTAAAGCAAAACTAACATATATAAAATACATTAATCTACTAATAACCCCTTAAGTCTTTGTGTTTTAAATATATAAAGATTTGAAAGGTTATCAAATTTAATAAGAGATTTTTTATTTTTTTTGTGAGATTTAATTGTCCTATATAGAGCTACCGGGATTCTTGTGACTAAATGACTTGTCTTTATTAAAAGAAATGGTCAAATAACTTATCTTCATTAAAAGTAGAGTTGAAGTGGATTTATATAAAATATTACTGATAATGTAATACCCATTACTCAGCTAGTCAAATGAATGATTTCATTTTTATTTGAGGGTAATTCTTTTATACATAGGTAATGCATGATTAGGAATTTCATCTCTAGGGTAATTCTTTTATACATAGGTACTGCATGATTAGGATTCTTTAATATTTTGTAATGTTGAGGTAAACAACCATACGCTCATCTTTATCTATATTTTGTTTTTTCAAAACTTCAACCAGACATCCATAAAAAAAAATCCATATTATTGGAATTTCAAATTAGCTAACTTAGATAAAAGATTCATCCAACGTTAGTTTACAATACTAATAGATTACACATATAATATTTTATCATGGAATTTCAAATTATCATGGATTTTCAATATTTTAATATAGATAATTTATTTTTTATTTCATTAGAATAATGGATTTAGTTTTAATATATAGAAATTAATGTGAGGATAATTTTGATTATAAAACATAAAAAAATAGTTATAAAACCTGATCCTGACTCGGGAGGTTGATTTTATACTCAGTTACTAGTTACTAGTTTGAGCAGATTTTTTTTTAAGAATTTCAACTTCATCAATGTGCTCAAAATCAAATTTAACTTTAAAAAACTTTAAAATAATATTATTTTATTTAAATAATAATAAAATAAAATAAATCAACTCATATTAACATGTTTAACTTATCACACTATTATTTTCTAGTAAATAACGGTACTAATTACTCATTAATCACTTCCTGGACACTATTATTTTCTAGTAAAGAACTTTCTGTCGCTTTGCTATTCTTTGGCTATTGATCAACCTTTTTCACCACTAATGATTCATGTAACTTTTATTGTGTTCTGTTAATCTTATAGGATACTTTTGCATTTATTTAGATATCTTTAGGATCTCAAAAGTCTTTTTGTTAAAATATTTTATGCTTTGGTGCATTTTGATTAAAAAAAAATTGAATGCATCGAATGCAGGGTCATCGTGCACATCTTGCTTGCAACAAGAGCAAATATTTTCCATATATAGCTTCGCAGTACTCATGTACATCCTGCTAGTCATCATATGCGTTTAGATAACCATATTCTTACTGATTGAGAATTGTTCATTCTGATGTCCAACTTTTATGAAAAATAAACATCCCAGGGATTGAGAATTGTTCATTCTGATGTCCAATAAACATCCCAAGTAGGTTTTAAATTTGCAGTATTCCTGATATTTCCCACCAATAGGCTAAAAAAAATCAGTAACGAATGGATTTAAAAAAAAAAAATACAAGGATGCAATATGAAGTTTTTGAAACTAAGACTAATTAATTAGATTCTTAAACTACAGGGACTAAGTTACAATTCACTCTATAACTATGCCATCGCCTTTGTCACTATTGTAAGTGAAAAAAAAACAAAAAAAACCCTTGGCAATGGCCACCGGCCTACCTGCTATTCGACAGGGGCATCTACAGATTACGACGCCGATCTCTACTCCACAAAAAAACAACGAGGAATAAGATTGGTACCTCAAGCCCTAACCTACTCCAGCCAGCCTGCCGAATATGACTAACATGCTAGACAGCTAGAGATCTTACTTTAAAGTTCATAGTAAAATTATTAGTTTGACTAATATATAAACTACTACATATTTCATCATGATTTAGATTAAAGAAAGAAAGAAAGAAAGAAAATACCTACTAGGGTTTGATTTTCATAAATCTGAGGTTTGCTTATTAAAATATTTAAGATATTTTGATTATCATATGAGGATAATAGCATAATTATTTTTTTATGATTTTATTAGATAGTATTTGATTTGTATCACGAAATAAATAAAAAATAGAACATGTCTCATTTTTTTTCTGTTTTGAAATGATAAAAATTCAATTACCTTATGTATATATCTTCATTTCTTTAATTAAAATGTTTTTGTCTTTTTATTTAGATGTTCTATAATAATAATAGCCTAAAATACGATTGTTAAGATTGGAAGATGGAGAAAATTAGCATGACTCCTGGACATGAGAAGTTTACGTTCATACGGTAACAACGTACAAATGAACACAAGAATAGAGTATAGCGTAAGTTGTATCAATAAATCTCAATATTATAATTATATATTGAATAGAGCATGTACAATTGAATTTGTTGGTAATCTTCTATGAATCTGTTTAAAGTTCTTTCCTAAACTGATTGAGAAACACAAAATCAGTATGGCCTTTTGACATACTTGAAATCTGCTGAAGAATCGAAACAATCTAACTTAACTCTACAAAGATTCAGCAATTTTAGCAACTCTTTAAGCTTCTCCTTTGTGCTGTAACCACAGCCCACCTGCAATAAGACCAGCAACTTCTGGAAAGCACCCACTTGTAGTGCTTCAACTACAACACCTCCTTCTGCATCATCATCTCCATCCTCTGATCTCTCTCCGTAATTCTTGAAAAGCTTCCAGAGAATGGAAACTGACAATTCTGACGCCAAATCTGATACATTCAAGATTTTCTTGATCAAAACAGCTACAATGAGAGCGTTCTCATAGGCCTTTTCTCTCCCTTCTTTGCAATCACAAATATGGTCCAAAACACCTAGTGCCTTCTCGCATATGCTTTTATCTCCATCAACTAGAATCTCTATGATCAATGAAACCAAACCCATTTCCACAAATGTTGGTATCATCGTCTCATTGAGACTTGATGATGAAGTCATGTAGAAAATTGCCATCAATGAAGCTTTGGTGGCTGTTGGGCAAATAGGCGCCTTGATTAACTTAACCAAAGCTTCAACCACTCCTTCAATCTTCACCAGGGCATTTGCATGCCTTTGATCTAGAGCAAGAAGATTTTTAAGCACCAAAGCTGCATTTTGCCTGGCTGAAAGATCTCCCCTCTTCAAGAACCATACCAAACAATTCAAAGACTTGATGGATCCAAGCCTCCTTTGGCCTTCTTCACCAAGTGGGAACATCCATACCAAAACTGATAAAATCTCTCCCAACAAATCCTCATCCTTCTCCATTGCAACGCTTGCAAAGGACTCGAAGCAAGCCGATAAAACACAACCAGCCCCATTCTCCACAACGCATCTCTTGTTGCGCTCACTCTCTTTACCCCAATTCTTGATCTTCCTAACGAGCTCTTGACACTTCTTTTGCTCCCCTCGTTGAGTTGCAACATTAACCCTCCTACAAATCTCCGAAACCTCGTACGGTTTCACAGGGACACGAGGCGTAGGGATCCTTTCAAACCCGTAAGAACGATTCTCAACACCCCAATCTTGAATCATCTTGCGCAGGGAATGATTCGGAATCTGATCAAAGCTTTCTAACACCTGGTTTGTAACCGGACATGTTATGTTGCCATCTTCGATCCATTTTTCGATACTTTCTCTATCGTATGTGATTCCTGTCGATAATGTGACCGGATCTTTCATCAAGTCAAGAGAAATCGGGCAACAGAAGTGTCTAGGAATCATGATTTCCATGTCCGAATTGATTTCTTGGCTTGGATTCTTGTTTTTCTTGGACTTTCTCCTTAATCTCCAAGAAACAATCATTGTCTATTCTCTCTTATGATGAGCTGCCAAGTACGATGGTGCTGAGATGAGGTTATGTATTTTTTGAACTTAGGTTCTTGGGCTAGAGATTATATGAAACTCTTAGTGATGGGGTGATGTATTTATATGTTGGTATGGCTTTCCGGTGGTCAAAGTCAAGCCCAGGAAGAGGTGGACAGAGAAGAAGACTGACTTCAAAAAGCAATCACGAAAGTGTGGAAGGTGTGGTTTGATGAATTGGAACTTGGAATGTTGACTGTTGAACAATTGAAAACAGTGTGTAAAAGCGTTAAAATTGTTGTTCGGAGTAAGGTTAGACGGCCAACCAAGGGTCAATTGCTGGCATTGGCTGACTGGGTCCGAGTCAAAGTAGTAGCAGGTGGAGCGACTTGGTTTCTTTCTTTTTATATATGAAAATAGGGCTTCTCGAGTTGGAGCAGTCCTTACCGGCTGCAACGGAGACCGCCTGCGTCACAAATGTTATATTTGTTAAATCTAGCTTGGTGCTGAAAAACTCAGGATTTGAAGTTTAATTTGATTTGAATTTTTAATTGAATTAATTAGATAAAATATTTACTAGAGTAAACTTGGTTAATTCAACAAGGTGGTTTTGGTTCCCTTAAAGTAAAACTCTATTTGAAGATTTTTTAAAAATATATATAAAATAAAATAATTAATCTGAATTAATCTAATAACCCTCAAATTAATCATCATTAGCATCCAATGGAGATAACAAATGTGACAAATACTAAAAACAAAGGAATAGTTAAGTTTAATTGCTCCTTGTAGTATATAGTCCTCATGTTTTAAAAACTATATATTTGATCTCTATTTCTTGAACTCATGTATAACTTATTTCCCTTGTAGATTTCACTCCTCTTTTCCCACTATATAATTTTTTATTTATTTGAGGAATAGAAAAATGAAAAGAGAACAAGATAAGAAGGTAGGATTTGCTGAGATAGGAGACTTTTTTTTTTTTGGAAAGAAATACTACCAAGTTGAGGATGATTAATGCTAGTCGAATAAGGACTATTGAATTATTTTTTATACTATGCGATAGAGATTAATTGATTGGTTTAATAAATTATAGGGATTAATTTATAATTAACTCATAAAGGAATGGTTTATGGGTGTGCCCATTTGAAGTTTAGAAAATCTTGCCAGTTACCAGTTTTTTGAGCCCGAAATGAGAGTGTAGCTGGGCTGGTTCAATGGGTCTGGAAAAAATAAGTAGTAGACTACTCTAGGCAAAAAAAAAAAACAAAAAAAAAAAAGACACGAAGAAGAAGAGTTTGGATCACTAGGGTCCAAGCACCTTAGCCATGTAGCTCCATTTGAGTTTTGGAGTTGATCCGTTGGTGCGGGATTGGGTTAGTTATCCGGGTGACTTTAGTTCGAATCCTTTCCTTATAATTGAGAAGAAAAAAAAATTGCACCATAAAATAGATAGCATGATATATAATACATACTTGGATACGTGACCTTCACTTCACCGTGGGTGGTGGGTTGGATAAACAAAACTTTGAAAGAAAAAAGTGATGTTAAGCTGATGCAAGAATCTATAAAAGAAAGACAAAAAATTGTTAAATAAAAAAAAAAAAAAAATCTTAATTCATATAAACTCATTAAATCCATGAACTAACTCATTTGACTAAAAGCAACAAATTAAAAAAAAAATTTCAACTCAATTCTAATCAAAAAATGATAAAATTGAAAGAAAAATCTAATATGCAAAAAGATGAAAAAATTACAATTATAAGCTAAAAAAAGACATGAACTTACTCGAATCAACCCATCAAAATTACAGGTCAAATTATAATATCAGGATAACCTGACATTAAAAAAACATAGAAAATCATAAAATTTATTTTAAAAGCTAAAAAAAGACATGAACTTACTCGAGTCAACCCGTCAAACTTACAGGTCAAATTATAATATCAGGGTAACTTGACATTAGAAAAATATAGAAAATCATAAAATCTATTTTTAAAAAAAAAAACACTAATATCAAATTATGAAATAGGAAAAAAAATGAGCCAAAAAACTATTGATGCCAACTCTTGTTAGCATATAAAACTCATGCCCCAGGCCATTTAATTGGAAGCATCAAGTATGAAAAAACCACAAAAATCAATTCTCGACAAATAAAATATTGAATGATAAATTAAAAAAATAACACAAAAAGATCTTAAAGAAAAAAAAGTAAAAATAAAAGGAATGAACCTACTTAGGTTAACCCGCCAAACTCACGAGTTATGTTATGAAATTGAGATAACCTTATTTTTATATATAAAAAAAAATATACGTCAAATGATGAGATTAAAAAGAAAAATATGTCTATAAAAAAAAAAAAACTCATGTTAGCTTATAAAACTTGTGACCTTGATCATTTGATTAGAAGTATCAAATATAGAAAAATCTTGAAACCCAAATCTTAAAAAATTAAATGTTAGAAGATAAAATTAAAAAAATAACATTCAATTATAAAAAAGAATTAAAAACACAAAATAATAATCAAAAAAATAAAAATTAAGTTTGATAAGAAAAATATATATTGTTGATATAAAAAGACAACTCCACAAGAAATCTAATAACACAATGGAAGATAATTTTTCATTACAGGAGGATATCGTATTCACAGTCAAAACCATGGCGGAACCTTTGCATGCACCCGTACATACATAGACATGTTTAATGAATTTAAAATTTTAATAATGTTTAATTAATGCAAAACATCAATTTACTCCTTTACTAATCTACTTATAATGTAAAACCTAATATTAAATCCCAAAAATACAAGTCTAAATTATTTTTTATTTCAAAAGTAAATTAGTAATTTTATTGTATTAAAAAAATAAAATCTTAAAAATTCCTTAGCAACCAATTATTTAATATGGTTAATCCATTGTAATGTGCTCAAGATCTATTGAATTGTAAAAAAAAATGATATTATTTTAAGTTTTTTAATTTTTTATTTGACTTATTCAACTCGTAACTCAAACCTTGCTTGAATCAATATATTATTTAAGTTTAATAACTATAATTTTATTATTACTAACAAATTTTATTTTCAATGCAAATCTTGCAAAAAGTTTTGATTTATTTTTTATTTTTTATTTTTTGTACTAAATGAAGATAGAAATCCCATTAATTGTTTCAAAGATGCACGTCTAGATGTTGATATATAAGAGGAACCTGGCCTTTCATCAAGTACCCAGCTCAATTTTATTTTATTTTTTTGGTTTGACAAAAAAGAAATTAGCATATGTTGATAGGTAAATGCACACTTGGAGATTTGATGCATAAAGAATGAAAACAACCCAATATACCTTGGGAAATTGATAGATGGAACGCGAACCCCATGCCAGAGCAGACAACTACAGCACAACTCTTGCATATGCTTCCCCTTTAATCAAAGACACAAGTCTCCACCCTTTACCATGCTTTTATGTTTTCATGGACGGGAGACCTTTTGATTGTGTTTCAATTAATAGGTTTTAAGCGTGTGTTTGGTAGTTTTTATAGTTGTAATTTAAATTAGAGGTTGCAAAAATTATAAATTAAAGTTTTTTTTTATAAGCTTTCAAGAAAAAATTTCTAATAAGATTGATGTAAAAATGTGGTGTGTATCGATTAAACAAATGCTTTAAAATATTTGGCCAAAGTAAAATATAGACGATATTAAAAAATAATATAAATTATATTTTGAAATTTTACTTTATAATTAAAATTATTAGGTTTAGATAGTTTTTTTGATTTAATATCAGAATCTTAATAATAAAACGGTTATGAATTTAAATCTTATCATTTTTATTTATTTGACAAAAATTAAATATAAAATAATATATATTTGTGCAAGTTTCAAATCCAAGAAACTTTCATTTAAAGAGAGATATTAAAAAATAATATAAATTACATTTTGAAACATCATCTAATAACTTAAATTATTAACTTGAAATGATTTTTTGACAGATAATATCATACAATACTCATGGAAATAAATAGAGCCTAGGACTAGAAGAAATAAATACAAAATAATGGAATTAAGATAATATTTAAAATGATTTTAAAATAAAATTTTATTCTTTTAATATAAGAAGAATATAAAAATATGTTATCTTTGTCTTAATGATCTTTGTTTTTTTTATTTGAGATAAGAATTAATATGTATATTATAATCTTTTAATTTTACTTTTAAGTTCAGAACAAAATTGCATTGATTTCGTGCCTAATACAAGATGCAAATATTGATATATGATTAGACATGATAAAAAATTTCACAAAAGAAAATCAGGGAGAAATTAAGCTATTAAAAGGGATAAAAACCGTATTATATCTTACCATATGTATGCACGCAGCGAAGATCAATCAGGACAGGAGAATAAAAGTTGCAAGTTGCAGTTTCCATGGAGTAAGCCTTCACACGGCATCTTTTCTTGGGAAAGGCATCATCTCTATCCTGCCGTCTAATTTCATGAAACTTTTCCTTCTTTTTCATTCCTTCTTTATTACAATGAGAGTAATCTCATCGCAGTCTCAACACCTCATGATTTTGCCTTTTCCAAAAAAAATAAAGCCATCATCACCCCAACCAGTAATCGATTGGAACTGGGGCATGGAACTTTGTGAGAAAGGAGATTCTGATGTCCATGAAATAAAATGGGGATTAAAAGAAAGACCAAGGCGTGTGGCTAGGATGAAGCTGACAAAAGCAAAAACAATGCTACCCAGCTAATCTTAGAACTTTTTTGAAAGAGAAAAAAATGACAGTTTGATAAAGTTTTTGAAAATATGATATAAGTTTGAAAGCTACTTGGAAAATAATATAACTTGAATAATTCTGTACATAATTGACTATTCACAGTAAAATGTTTTATGCAAATTGATTATCTTAATAAAAATCAATCTAAAATTTTTCAAGGATTGAGTAGCTAAAAGTTGAGATTTAGAATCTGATGACCAAAAAAACAAGAGGAGACCGGGTCGTCCGGGTTTCCGGGTCAACCTTGCCGGGTCGTCCGGGTTACACCGGGTCATGACTTACCTTATTTTTTCATTAACCCGGACCGATTCCAGCCCCGGGTCGGCCGGGTTTTAAAACTATGGTTTTGAAAATATGATATAAGTTTGAAAGCTACTTGGAAAATAATATAACTTGAATAATTCTGTACATAATTGACTATTCACAGTAAAATGTTTTATGCAAATTGATTATCTAAATAAAAATCAATCTAAAATTTTTCAAGGATTGAGTAGCTAAAAGTTGAGATTTAGGATCTGATGACCAAAAAAACAAGAGGAGATTAGTTGATGCGATAAAAAAAAATAAAAAAGGAAAAGATAAAATGAGTTAAAGAAGACATATTAGAGATTTGTTTTCAACACACTTGATATTATTAAAAACGACTACGTAATACTAATTACATCTTAAAAAATCATTAAATAAGATCCTAATTAACCTCAAATAAAATCTAACTAATTATATTTTTTTTATGGTTTTTCAATATATAGTTAAAATCATTTTATCAAAAAAAATTTAACAATACTGTGTACGTCAAAATAAAATTTCAATATGTCTCCGATAACCCATTTTCTTAATTTCTATTTTCTATCCTATCATCTTATTTTGGTAAGAAAAAACCCCTAATCTAAAGACATCTAGACATTCCGTGTGATAATTGTCTGGTTGCCATCAGATGCATGCTTCTTCGATTCTGTTACTGATGACAGCACCCTTTTCTTTTCTTTTTTTCTAGTGAATTTGATCGTGTAAGGATTTGCACACCAAAATTGGTTGGAAAGAAAAATGGACTCGTGGCTTACTGGCTTTGCTATACATCAAGAAGCAGGAAATTTTGCAGAGATCTGAAACCGAAGACAAATATCTTCTAGAACACCTTATCCATTTCATTTTCAAAACCTCTAATACAAGTGACCAACATCCAAACTACATTTCCAAGAAAAATATGAGCCAAAAGGATGAGACTAGAACATGAATGAGTTAGGAGCCAGACAAGTTTACAGAGAAAACAGCAGAGCCGCAAATAGAATGAACATAGAAAACCACCACCACCTCCACCATTTACAACTACCACACTCATCTTCCATCAGCTGATGTAAATGACTCAGCAAACCCATATGGGCGCGCAGGTATGCTGGTTTGAGTATTGTCTAAGCTGGGAAGGAGTGAAGAAGAAGAAGATTCCATGTTGCTTCTACCTTCATAAGCTTGCCACTTCTTAAGTGCCTGTGGCAAGGACATTTCAAGGTCAATACCATATATGTCTTCAGAACTTTGGTCGGTTGGTTTCCAGAGCTCCACCAGAGAAGAGAGAACATTCACAGCATGACCCATGTCTGGCCTTTGATATGGTTCCCTAGCACAGCAGTGACCTGCCAACTCTGCTACGGTGCTGATGCTGGCAAGTGTTTCCTCATTGAGATCAATTGTGGGATCGATGGCCTTCCGGAATGTATCCTTGTTCAGGTGCATTCTGCGGAACCACGTTACAAGATGCATGCTCTCTTCAGGCTGGCTATCATCAAGAGCTTTTCTACCAGTTATAAGCTCCATCAATATCACTCCAAAACTGAAAACATCTACTTTAGTTGTCACTCGACCAGTAACTGCAAACATATCACCCAAAAACAAGAAGTTGAAGTTAGCAATGTGAATTAAGAGAGCAAACAGAAAAGCAAATCATAAGCTCAAAAAGTCCGATGGCAAACAACAGGCAGAAGAAGACAGAAGACACTGTAGACTAAGAGATATGCTAACAATCAAAGAAATGCTACTCCTCCCAGGACTGGAGCCATAAAAGTGAAACAACAAACGATAGATTTTAAAAATATGAACGAACCATGCCATGCCTCGTGAATAAGACACGAATTTGCATATAGTAAGGTGAATCCTATTCCTTGACAGAAATATTTTGGCTACTCTTGATACAACAGAAAAAACAAATCAATAACAAAACAGAAATACAACAGCAGATTGATGAATCTTTTTTTGGCAGTTAACAGGATTATGGTGCATTTGTGCCAAGTTTGTCACGAATCTCAGAGTAAATAGCAGTCAATATATAATAATACTTGTCCAACTATATGTTTTAAATGAACCCCCAAATATCTTGGACTTGAAATAAATTAAACATTAATTGAAGGGTAAAGCAACTAGAGGAAACGGTACCTGCATATTCTGGTGCTAAGTATCCAAAAGTTCCAGCAATTCTAGTTTCAATAGAACCTTTACCCTCTGGTGCAAGGCGCACAAGACCAAAATCTGCAACCTTAGCCCTCATATCATCCCCGAGAAGAATGTTTGAAGGCTTTAAGTCCCTGTGTATAAAGCTTTGATGAGCCAAACCATGAAGGTACTCGACACCTCTTGCTACATCCAAGGCTATTGTCAATCTTCTTGTCCACTCCATTGGTTTCAATCCTTCTTCTGCCCAGTTGAAGAGATGCCTACTGAGTGTCCCTTGTGGCATATACTCATACACAAGAAGCTTCTCGTTACCATCCAAGCAGTACCCAAGAAGAGCAACAAGATGCCGGTGCCTAACCTTAGTCAAAACAGCAATCTCAGACTTGAATTCATTTAGCCCCTTACTACTTATGACCCCAGACCCCATCCTCTTCACAGCAATCTTTGTACCATCATGCAACTCACCTTTGTAGACCACTCCAAAACCTCCTTGTCCCAATATGTTTTCTTCACTGAAATTGTTAGTAACATTCCTTAAAACTTGAATAGAAATGACCATGTTCCCAGCTTCACCCATTTGAATGTCACCCTGTTCACTTGTAGGAATTGTATGTGTTTCACTAATAGCACCAACACTAACACTTGATCCAGCAACAGTAATCTTCACACTCTCATTATCAGACACCGAGTGGCGAGGATGAATCACCATTTCATTCGGACTCTGTACTCTGCTAAACCGCTTTTGTTTCTTCTTGTACAGACAGAAAACCACCAAGCCAATCAAGAACAATAAGAAAACACCCCCAACAACAGAAAACACAATGACTCCGATGAAAGCGGAAGATTTCTTGCCACTTTTTTCTGAATTGCCACCACTTCCAGAACCAGTATTTGCTGATGGACTTGCAGATGGGGATCCTGGAGATGTAGAACTATTCACATCCTTCCCTATATGTGGATTACCATTAGTATTAACCATCACATTGTTCGTAAAGGCCGGAACTTTCCCATAAAGCTGATTGTTTGACACATCAAGTTCCTTAAGTCTAGGTAAGGTAGTAATCTCTTGCGGAATCAAACCTGTCAGATTATTATTTGCAAGAACCAACCTTTCCAATGACTTAAGTGATGCAAAATCTGGAGAAATCGAGCCTGTTAGCCCCATCTTCTCAAAGTTAACAACAGTGATGTTCCCCTTATTACATGTTATTCCAAGCCAATCTGCACATGGATCATTCCCCTTCCAACCATCTGCCAACCTGTGTGGGTAATACATTGATTTCACTATCGAAAGCAAGGTATTCACTCGCGAATCACATGGACCAGGAGTTGACAAACAGAATCTGTTAGAATCCTTAACCATATCCACAGAAACGGAGCTCTTAAACACAGGCATTGGACCTTGAAGCAAATTATTTGACAAATTCACAACCTTTAAAGACTCAAGATTAACCAAAGACTCAGGAACGGGACCAGTAAATGAATTATCTCTTAAATTCAAGCTCTCTAAGTCTTTCAAACCCGAGAAGTCAGGTAAAGGACCCGAAAATCCATTAGACTGCAACCAAACTTCTCTTAACAAAGTCATGTTCTGAATAACATAAATGCTACCACTAAGTTTCTGTCCATTAAGCCACAAAGACTGAACTTGTGACCCTGAAAAACTTGCAGGCAATTCACCTTCAAGATCATTAAAAGCTAACCTCAAAATGGTCAGAGCCGGAAAAGCATCTGGGCCAAAAAAACTCGGTATTGACCCGGATATATTAGCTGAATTTGCAGAAAAATTCTGCAAACCAGAAGCATTTTGTATACTTTCTGGAATGACCCAATTGGAAAACGGGTTGTTATCAATCTCCACTGATTGAAGTGAGGACAAACCGGCGAAGAAGTCACTAGGTACTGAAGTGAATTTATTGTCACTTAAGAGGATCACTTGTAATGAACTTAACCCGTTTAAACTTGGCAAAGGACCGGAAATGTTGTTATACTGAAGCTCTAAACGTTCAAGTTGAGTAAGGTTTTGAAGATTTGAAGGGAGTGTACCTTGAAGATTTTGGCGTCCAATTTGGATCCGGGTGACCCGTTTTTCATCCGAACAAACTACATGGTTCCAGTTGCATGGATCCGGGTCCGACCATCCAAGTGAATCTGGTACATTGAGACTTTTTTTGAGAGATAGCATAACTTCAGCATCCGGGCTTGCTTGAGAGCTTGCATAACGAAAGATTGAAGAAAACCCAACAAGGAAAATCAGAAAGAGCTTCAAATTTTGACGGCCTTTTCTCTTCATCTTTAGAGAGAAGCGAAAGGAGAGTTGGTGCCTTTTTCTGTTTTTGCAGCCAAAGAAGTAAACTTTCTAAGTGAAATAATGCACGGGCTTATAGTTTCTTGACAGAAAAGAAATAGAAAGCAAAGAGAAGAAGCAAAAAAAACCCAATTCGAAGAACCATGGAGGGAGAGAGAGGGAGAAAGCGGGTTGTATTGATGGAAGAGGAGTAAGTAGGGAGGGAGAGGGGGGGGTGATGGGGAGCTGTAGCCTGTAATTGAAAAGCAATGCACATGCACGGAGGGGTCCACATATCTGAGAATCTAAAGGCTGTCAACAACAGGTTGAAAAGGCTAGAAGATGAGAGAGAGAGGGTTTTAGTTTTTGTTTAGGATTCCGTCTAGAGGTCCATCCATGTATATAATCGTATAAGTTGGCCATGGCAATTGTTTCTTGTCTGGGTATTGTTGTATTTTCGCAGTGCTTCTTTGCCATGGAGAGTCTGAGGTATTTCATTGTGAGCTGAATTTTGAAAGTTGAAGTGGCATGTGCTCATTGGGTAGAGGACCCAAGCAAGCTAGCATCATCGATCACATGGGCTCTGTTTGACCATAAATATTTTAAGGTCTAGGATTCAAGCTTATCTTCTTTGTCAGGTGTCCAACTTCCAATCCATGCATGTGTTCCAAGCAACAGGGTTTGAAATTCGTAGGTGGTCAGTTTCTTGGTCTTGGTCTCCGGGAGCCTTTGTCCGGTGGTGTAATCTGTTTTTTAATTTATATATTTTTTACTTTAAAAGGTATTGTAATAATAGTTATGTATATATTTTTTTATGATTTTAAAATAATGATATTAAAAATTAAAAATATTTGAATATATTTTTAATATTAATACATTTTTAAAAAACTCATTACAAAACACACTTTTAAGCCATATGACTTTGACTCTTTTTTAACTGCAAAAGTTGTTTTTAACTTTTAGCTGTTTTGTCAGCAATGTTCTTCAAATAATTACAAAAACAATCCTGGAATCTAACTCAATCTAAGATACGAGTACCGGATGAGAATTGATTTGTTTTTTACTAAAATAATGTTATTTTTTAAATATAAAAAATAATACAATGTTGTGTTGCCTTGATTTTGAAAAATTTTCTAGTTTGAAATTAAACTTATCTCTGGACAAGCTTTAGGTTGACCCATGAAAACATGTTTGATAACCACGGCTCTACCATAGATAGAATAGCTGTTTTCCCAAATTCTTGCGTGAATGAGTCCATCACTTGAATTAATTGCTCTCAAATTAAGATTTTTTAATTAGGTCCTCAAAGTATCATACATTCCTCAAATTGGTCCTTCTATATTATATATTGTATGTAATTTAGACAAAATAACTTTAAAGGATGTGGGTGGAGCAATGACAGCACCATATATTAGAGAATAATATATATCATATCTTTAAACCTTACTTAACAGTTTAAGTTATTAGATTGAATTGGTTCTTTGACATGGTATTAGAGTCTTGATGACTAAGCTGTTACGAGTTCGAATTTCATCATCTCTATTTATTTGATAAAAATTAAACATAAAGTCAAGTGGACATGTGTAAATTTCAAGCTCAAAGAGTTTTCACTTGAAAGATTGTATTAAAAAATAATATAAATTATATTTTGAAACCTCACTTAACAATTTAAATTATTGAGTTAAATTAATTCTTTAACACTATATTCTGTAAAATAAAGTCAATTCATTTAACTTCTTTGTAAAAGCTTACAAATGAGGAATGATTCTAAGAACAATTTGAACAAAAAGGAGGCCCTAGCCCCCTTCCTTCCTGAATCCTTCATTAGATAAAGGGATTTGATTAAGGAATGCCTGACAGTTTGGGGATGTGATCAAGAAAATATTTAGTTTAAAGAATTTTGTAATTGTCTATTCTCTTATTTTAAATACTTTATGTTCTATAATAAGCACAGCAAAAACCAATATCTTTTGGTGATTTTTTTTCTATTATTGATACTCTTCTAAGGTCTGATTCTACTTGATTTTAATGTAAATGATCGAAAGAGATTGCAACTTTACACTGAATTATTGGGCTATCTATCTATTTATTTATGTATCTATCACTATTATTATTATTATTATACTAAGTTAATTTGGATAAGATAGATTTTTCTTTTTTGGAATTTGACTAGCTTGAATAAGAAAGAATTAGTCATCTAATTTTGTGGTTGTTTGTTACACTTGATCATGTGTTATTGAGACAGCTTTGGCAAGGGAACATTTGGTGCGAAATGATAGAACTTGTTGGCCTTTCAACCACGAACAAGACACTAATTGATTAAAACTTTGTCTAAGTTATCACTTTCTTGATCCTGCTTATTAATAGTTCTAGATATTGAAATTTGTTTCAATCTCCTAATTGATCTTCTCTTTCACCCTCTCTGTCAATGTTAGATGGCAAGGGACTCTTCGATATTATTGTATTGTCCTGTGCTATATTATTTGGTGTTTTCTTATGGGATTAAAAAACTGTTTAATAATTAGTTATTATTATATATTTGACTCATGCTTTACAGCTTAATAATTTTTTTAATAAAAAAATTATAAATTTTTTCAATATATTTTTGGACTAAAAAAATCTTAATTATAAATTAAAAAATTTATGAATGTATTTAATTAAATAAATTAATAATTATTTATATAAAAAATAAAAGATGTGAACACTTATATTTGACTTGTCTTGCTCCGGGTTATATAATTGTTTTTTAAAAATAAAAAATAAATGAGTAGGTATTGTTAATATGTTTATTTTTATATCGATTAAGAAAAATATAATTGTAAATTTAAAAGTTAAAACAATTTAAAAAAAATAGAAAGAAGAAATATTAATTTAAGTGTAAATTAAAGATTATTTTAAAAAATACATATTACAAAAAATAATTAGGCGCTCTTGCACTCGGCAAATTAGGTCCCCATGCCTAGCTTATTTTCAAAACGGACAAATGACATATTGTTTATCTCATAAACAAAAAAAAACCAACATGCACAAGCCTGTAAATATAGTGTCATCCACCCCATTAATATAGTAAAAATAAATAAGAGTTCAGGTGTGTAGATATACAAGTGTAGAGTGATAAATATTACAAGTGTTAAAAATAAAAAATAATAATTTAAAAAATGTTTAAGAAAAAAATTTAAAAAAAATAAAAAAATATAAAGATAAGAACAAAAAATGGTGATAAATAGACTAAGTTAAAATAATAAATATGTCTAAAGAAAAAAATAAAAAATAAAAATTATAAACCTGTAACCACTATAGTATTGCCATAGTATAAAAACTTAATAAATTATAATTTTTTTCACCACTACAGTATCCATTATGGTAATATATATATATATATATATATATATATATAATTGTTATTTTTACGGTGTTTTACTATTTTATTTTTTTTAGTATATTGTATAATTACATATAGTACTTAGTTAAATTTTATTTTTATATTTTTATTATATAAAATGAATATAAGAATTGCACTAGAAATATTTAAACATATAAGTTTTATTTATATTAAATACTTTATAATTTTTTAAAACTTACATAACATGTGACGATATTTTTCATGAAATAATTCTTAAATTAAAAAAAAAAAGTTTAATTAGAGTGATACTACATATGATATATTATTTCAATAAAATTAATGATATAAAAAATTAAAATAAAATTATGGAAAATACTAAAATATTTGCTTTGTATAATTTAAAAACAATAATATAGAATGTTGTTATTTTTAATTAAAAAAATAAACCTCACAGGTAGCGGTTGTGTTTTTTATTAAAAGCAGGGGGGCCCTGATTTGTTTAAAAAAAAGTAATTTTCTTTTAAAATGACACCAATTTTGATTTCCAAGTAAAATATGTATTAATCATGCACTGATTTTAAATTAAAAAGGATTATAGTTTAAAAGAAAAAAATTATTAAAGGTGAATTATATCTGAATAAAGTTTTTTAAGAAGTGTTTAGTGAACAAATATAACTAAATCATATCAGAAAAAATAAATATAATAAAAGATAAATTGAGATGAATGAGATAAGCAATCCAAGAATGGGGTAATTTTTTTTTTAATGTTACCTAAAATTCCATATTAAATGCTACCTTATTATCATTATTAACAAGAAGTAAATGAAGAGGAAAAATCGTTTTTCATCTCCTCATGAACAGTACTCTGTTTTTCTTTTCTTTTCTTTTTTTAATTGTAAATTTAGTTTTTTATTTTATTTTATATTTTAACATTAGATTTATTAGAAATTAAAATTTATAATTTATTTTGATTTGTTTTATATGAAGTTATCTCAATTTTATGACTCGTATCATAATTTTTGCAGGTTAATGTAGTTGACTTGAATTTTTTAGATCTTTTTTTAATTTTTTTCCAATTTTATTCTTTATTATTTGGATTGATTTAGAATTAATTTTATAATTTATCTCATCTTACTTTTTATGAGGTCATTCTAGTTTTATGATCTCAATCAAAGGTTGACTCAGGGTTTTTTTTTGTTCTTTTTTAATTGATTTTTTTGATTTTATCCTTCAATATTAAATTAATTAAAAATTAAATTTCATAATTTATTTTTATTTCTTTCCTATTGAGTTATCCTAGTCTTATGATTCAAGTTTGGCAGGTTAACCTAAATTGACTTGAGTCTTTGTATTTGTCCTTGTTTTAATTGGTTTTTTTCAATTTTATTCTTTAATATTAGATTAATTTATAATTGATCTTTAATATATTTTTTTATTTTTTATAGGATTATCACAACTTCATAATCTAGGTCACGAATTTTATATGTTAATATGGATTGATTTAATATGTTGTTGTCTCAATATTTAAAAAAAATATATAGTCTTACAACTCTTTTAAGTCAAATTATTATTTTTTGAGTTCTTCATATTATCTTTAGAATTGTTAAGTCAATTGAGTCATATCGACTCAACCTTATAATAATTTAAGGTTTTTTGTCTTATTAAAAATACATTAACAATATATAAATATTTTTTAAAATCCCTAGCAACAAAATAAATAAATAAATAATGAAAGTCAATCAATAAACCTAATAAAGGTAAAGCAAACAATGAAATAGATATGCTCTAATTAAATTACCTTTCATACTTAGTTTTAAAAAAAATACTAAAGGTGAAGGAGGTTTTAGTATAGCCCAAGATTCAATTTTCTATTCATTAGAACAGTGGAATTACAATATTGTCTTTGAACAAAAAAATCTTTAAACTATAGATTAAATTTGAACTATAAATCAAAGGTAAGGTAGTTTTTTCACCATGATATAATTGTTTTTTTTTAAATTATATGGTGTTAGATTTATATTTTCATTTTATTTTAAATAGTAAAATTACCAATTTAATCCTAAAATAAAATAATCTAATACCTGTTATTTAGGGACATTTTTGTATTTTTATTTTTTAAAGTAGTGTAATACTTTGATGACCTTAAAGATAAAATCAACAAAACTCTCACTCGAGAGCTTTTTTTTTTTGTTATTTTACTTTTTTTTAATATAAATTCCTAGTGTAATTAATGACATTGATGTAAATTACATTTATTATATATATATATATATATATATAAACATGTTGGCATGTGCTAGGTTGTTCAAGAGGCATGTAGGAAGTTGTCCAACAACCAAACGCCACCTTCTAAGGTAACTTTTGAAAGTTTTCGGCTCTCCCAACCCAATAATGCAACATTTGCTCCAAGAATCACAGTAATTTGGTACACACGATCAATTTTTACTCTTTATTTTCTCTATCTTCACTTAGATTTTTGCATCAACTTCTTAAAAATTCAATAACAACATTTTAATTTTTCAATTTTTATATTTGATTTTATTTTTTTATTATAATTTTTTTATTATCTTGAGTGATTTTTAGAATTGGTATGCATTTTCAATTTCTTTGCTCTTAAGTTTTTTCATATTTCAAATTTGATCTCTATTTTTTTTGCTATTTCTTTTTTGTTTGAAATTATTTTTTAAAATTAATTTTATTTTACAATTTCACTCTCCTTTTGTTTTTTTCCTATAAAAGTTAACCTCTATTCCTTTCATTTCAATTTTTTTTACAAGTTTTTATTTTAAATAGTTTTTAAAATTGATCTTGTTTTATAATTTTATCCTTATTTGGTTTTTTTTCTTGACAAATTTAATCCATTTTATTTTGATTATTAATTTATTTTCATTAAAAAAAAATTAAAATTGATATTTTTAGATCGGTTTATGATAAACTTCTTAAATGGAATTGAATCAAGTTTCACAGGTAATGAGTTTTCAAAATTTAATTATGATTGAAATATTTACTCATGTTTGCTTGGTTTTTGTTCCTTTATCTAAGTTAATTTTTCTCTCGTTTCATCATTCAATGTTTATTTAATTAAATACTGAGTTTTTTTATTTTTATCTATGAATTTTTTTATTGGTTTTGAAAATGACAATGTTATTTTATGTCTTTTTGTTTATTTTTTTTTGTTGAGTTATTTTTATAATTCTTTAAATTTATATTTTTTTACTCATCCTTTCCTTAAATATTTGAAATGATTTTTTAAAATAATTTATAATTATTTTTCTATTTCATATCCTTTTATTTTATTTTTTTAATTAAATTCTTATTCTTTTCATTGCTATTTGTTTTATTTGATATAAAAATTTTAAATTATTTTTATTTATTTTTTTGTCTTGGATTTTTCACTGATTTTTAATATCACCAAGGTTTTCTTGGGTTTTTCTTAATTTTTGTTCTTTGTTAGATTTATTTTGGCTAATTAATCAATATTAAATTAGTTAGGAATTGAGTTTTTTGATTTAGCTAGGGTTTATAATTTAATGAGTTGTGAATTTGAAATCCTTGCTCCTTTGCCTGAGTTTTTTTTTTAAATAATATATTTTTTTAATTTTGTTATTTATGATTTATATTATTAGTGATTGAGCTTTTTTTATCCATATGCCTTCTATATAATTTTTTTTTAAATGTGCATTTTTTTGTTGTTCCCTTTTTTTCTTCCTTTTTAAGGTTTGTCCATATATTAGGCTTTTTTGCCTGGAGTAACATTTGTTTTTTTTAAATATAATAAAAACATCCTAAAATTATTATTTTTTTGTTTTTACCTCTTTATTTTTTTATCTTTTAAATTTAATCATTTATTTTTTATTGTTATTTATTTTGGATCATATTTTAGATTTTTTTACAATTTTATTTTCCATGGGTTTTTATATATATAGATATAGATATATAATCATTGGTCCCCCTGTTTTTTATTGCAATCTTTTTTACCTTTGCATGTAAAAATTGATATTTTTTTATTTAAAATTAAATTGATTTGAAAATGAGTTTCTTGATTTAAATCAAGTTCAGAATTTTACGCAAGTTTTTAAAATTCAATGAAGTTTAAGACACTTGTTTGTATTTGCCTAGTTTTTTTTTTAGATTATGTTTTTTTTTTTAGAGTTTTGCTTTGTTATTTTTTTTGTTTAACTTCTGTTAGATTAGTCTCGAATTCATGGCTAGAGATACTGATTTTATAAGTTAAAGTAAATTAATTTTATTTTTTTAATTGTATTATTTAAATTAGCAGTTAAACCAATGACATTATTCTTAGATTATTTTTCTTAATATTTTTTTTACACCAAAAAAATTAACTTGAAAAGTGCATGCCACAAATCTAGTTACTCCTATTTCAAGATTTCGAATTCACTTTAGCAGTTATATTAGTTGCCTGCTCGGTACCAGTTCCAACTATTATTTTTGCTTGCCTGCTCGGTACCAGCTCCACCTATTATTCTTGCATTTTCTTTGTTTGACTAACTCATAATAAGTTATGAATTATATAAAGGAAGTAGCAATATTCCTCTATATATGCCTTTTCACCCCTTTTAAAATTCAAATCCAAAACCTTTTAATGACTATTTTCATTTTTACTATTTCCCTTTAGGATAAATCTTTAGAATTAATGTTTTTTTAGACAAAACATAATTTTATTAATATCAAACTACTAATTTTCTACACATAATTATTGAATTCCATGAATGAATATTATTATATATTATTTTCTATTATATTCAATGGATTATCTGTATTGAAAAATCCATAGAATCCCATTATTATATATAATATTTACAAGCCTATCAAGTATCCTTGATTCTGGACCCTTCAACTCCTTTTTATACCCTCAATGCTTTATCTTTAGCACTTGAGGATTCTTTGTTATTGCACAAATTGTTATGAAGGGATCCCTCTAGGAGCTGCTCTGCCCTGGAAAGAAGCAGGTTCCATGCTTTTCTCTTCATTGCATAACAGCTGTGCATTCATCATATGATTCCACCAAATCCATGGCCAAATGGACCATAAGAGATTTATTTTGTAGCTTTTGCAGCTCTGGAAAGGTGGGAGCTTTGTCATCTCGTGCATGGACCCTGCCAATTTGCCTTTTTTTTTTTTTTTTATTGGCCTATTTGTTGTTTTATATTGCAAGGCCGTTCATCTTTATCTTGACACGAGATTATGGGATCCCCAGACGAGAAAAAAAAAAAAAAAAAACTATTTTGTTCGAAAGGGCTGTGCATGCTGATGCTACGAGGAGCCTGCTCTCACCGTGCTGTTTGGAGGTATCAACTATAAGGATCTAATCTGGGCCGTTCACCTGGCAAGACAAGGTCGTTAGGTTAATAATTATGGCGTCGCAGGAAAGGTGCTGTTTACCAAGGAAAAAAATATATCATATGCTATATATGAATTATTGCTAATATTTTATATTTTAGTCTTGTTTTATGATGCAATCGCTTCGCTATTATTATGAAAAAAATACGGCAATTATGCATATTAATCCCCTTTTAAATTTATATATTTCAAAATTTATTATTTAATAAAACATATACTGTGAAGTACAAAATATAAACCAAACATAAAATAAAATCCTTAAAATATTTATTATTATTATTATTATTATTATGGTGTAGTATTTTTTTTTCTTGTTATTGTCTTGAAATAAAAAATAAAATGATTTTTTTATAGAAATTAAAACTAAAGATTAATTAAAATACATATCCAGCCAAGCTATTTTAGTTTTTTTTTCTCGGCATTTCCAAAGGAAATATCTCACACATTTCCTCTTCACGTTGCCTTCACAAGTTGACGTCTCTCCACGGAAGAAGGGGGTGTACAGGGGCACACATGTTATGTCATATCAAATTCTCAATGTTTGATTCTATCATTGGTTTGATTGAAAATACTTTCTTAACCTAGTAAAAGGCATTCGGGCATGCTCCTTCTTCTCCACTTTCAACGACAAACTAAAGTTATTAAACTCTATAATTATGATCAATTTAAGAGTCGAGTTTTAATAAAATCAAGTGAAAATTATGATCAATTTAGTGGATCAACCCAGTAGTCATTCAAAACCTGCTTTGATTTTAAAAAAATAAATTATTTTGACTTTTTTTATAAAAAAAACCCTTAAAACGATGTTGTTTTATATTAATCCAAGTCACCCAACCCATAAACCAGCCCTTAAGTTAAGCCATGAACTTAGCAGCGTTTAATAATTATGCTTCTGAAATTCTATTTTCACGCAAGAGTTATCCATATAAGAAGGGGATTTTCTATAATATGTACTTCCAAGTAAACATGAGATCCGAGGCTTCTGTTTTGGGCTAACAAGACAAAATGTTCTGAGACGGTATAAAATTATAGTAGTTTTTATTTTTTATCTGATCATAGAGAAAAAAAAATTATTTTATTAGTCATATATATTCTTATTCTTCTTTTTCTTGACCTCATACATAATTGAATTTCAAATTTCAAACCTTGATTATGTAAAAGTTATAATAATATACTTTATATTCATAAAAATCTATTTTTTATTTATTAAGCATGCAAATATCTATAACCAAATATATTTTTTTAAACATATTTTTTTAAAATTATAAATAAAAATATTTTTCTTAAAGCTATTTCTTTTCATCTTAACTGCAAAAATTACTACCTATATGATTGTTAATTTCATACATGCTAGTATTGATTCTTTGCTTAATAAGACCTTGTTTGTTTCATGAAAAATAATTTTCTGAAAACTACTTTTAATTTTTTTTTTATGTTTGTTTACTTTTAGAAAAGGTGATCAGCAAAAAATATTTTTCATTTAAAGAAAAATTTAACTTAGTTTTCATGAAAATATTTTTTTTTAATTTTAGATGAAAAATACTTTTTATAAGTTATGAAAAAAATCATAAATATCTTGTTATTTGTTGATTATATCAAATTTAATCATCATTCTCTTAATTGTTATATATTTTCTTTTGATTTTTTTTTCAATTTGTCCATTAAAATTTGATTTAATTTGATTTTCATATCAACTTTATTCCTCATTCTTTTGATTGTTATTTGATTTTGTCTTATTCTTTACTTAATTGATTTTTTTATTTATCAAAATGGGTCCACATTCTTTTAATTTATATTTATTTTCTTTAAAATAATTTATGAAATTATAATTTTTTTTAATCTTATCTTTCAATTATTTTCTTTAAAATAATTTATGAAATTATGATTGTTTTTAATCTTATCATCTTTCAACTTTTTTTATATGTCAAATTTAGTCTTTATTATCTTGATTGTTATTTATTTTATTTTAAATAATTTATGAAAAAATATATTTTTTTCAATTTCATTCTCATTCAACTTTTTTATTTGTAAAATTTGGTCCTTATTTTTTTAATAAACTTGAAAAAAATAAGAATATTATTAAGTTATTTTTCTATTTTTTTTCATGACATAGCTTAATATTGTAAAATATTTTCTAATCTATTTTTTATAATACTATCAAATATAAAAATTTAATTCACTCTACCATGAAATAATTTTTTTTATTGTAAAATATTTTCTAATCTATTTTTTATGATACTATCAAATATAAAAAATTAATTCACTCTACCATGAAATAATTTTTTTTATTGTAAAATATTTTCTAATCTATTTTTTATGATACTATCAAATATAAAAAATTAATTCACTCTACCATGAAATAATTTTTTTAAAAAAAAATTATTTTTCAGGAAAGAAACAAGGCTAAGATTGTATAAAGAAATGGAAAGGATGTTTAGAACTGCTAGGGGGGGATGGAGCCTGCATTTCCCAATATTTTTATTTTCATATGCATCAGGAGGTTTTTAGATGAACAATTAACTGTAATGTTCTCCTTAGGTTGAAACTAGAGTTTGAACATTCCTCGAGGCCCATAGAAATTTGATTGAAGCGCAATGGCTAGTTAGCTAGAATTCAAATCACGCCCAAAACAAAATATAAATGCACTGCAAATTTACAAAACAAAATATAATGTATTTACTCAACTTTATTTGTGTTTAAAAAAAGGAATAAAAATAAAATATTAAAAAAATGACATTTATTAAATATATTAAATAAGTGCAATTTGATATGGTAATATTTTTTAGTATTTATAATAAATTCTAAACAGAAAAGAAAATATTATATGATTTATTAGAAACATTAAGTGACTCTTGATAAATGCTATAACGACACCCATTAGCCGAACCTTTAATTAAAAAAAGAAGAAGCTATATTAGTTGAATAAATTAACCAACAACTACATTGAGATCTGAACAAATAAAATGATGAGAAAAATAGATCCAAAATTGTACTTTATTTTCTATATAAATCTTATAAACCAAGGACTTATTATAAATAATAGAGATTATCTAGATATAAAAAATAATTTGACTCCAAATATATATGAATAATTCTTTACAATAACATAACGAGTATATATGTTTTTTAATAAGGAATTTAATCTCAAGTATAAACTAATCTAAGAATACTTTTATCATAAAAAAATGCTAAATAAGTTGAAAATCGCATTTATTTCCATGTCTATCTTGTGGCTTTTCGGGTAAATTTATCCGGATTTATTATTATTATTATTATTTATCATGTCTCTTGATTTAAACCATATTTGGAGGTTTTCATACGTTCGGCTCTAGCCCTTAAGAAGCCCAGTTTGCTTGGGGAAATTTTAAGCCTGGTTTGTTTACTGCAAAGTTTTTTTTTTTAACTGAATTTAAAAAAAAAAAAATTTAAGAAAGTAAATTATTTTTAGATGTTTAGTAGTTTAATAAAAAAATAAGTTAAAAAATAATTTTTAGTATTTGGTTATATCATAAAAAATAAGCTAGAAAAATAAGTTATTAATGTTTTATTTTTTTCAAGTTTATTAAAATAATGAGGAAAAAATCTTACAAATTAAAAAGTTGAATAAAAATGAAATTGAAAAAAAAATATAATTTCATAAATTATCTCAAATAAAATAAATAATAATCAAAATAATAGAGATCAAATCTAAAAAATAAAAAAAATTGAAAGATGAAGAAATTAAAATAATAATAATTAACATTTCATAAATTATTTTAAATAAAATAAATAACAATCAAAAGAATAAGGACCAAATTTGATAGA
>NW_011499970.1:596018-650072 GCF_000495115.2 Populus euphratica
TGTAACTTGTGAAATTTTAGACCTGTATTCAATTAATAAACTTAACTCTTAACAAATTTAATTTTAAAGATGAAATTGTGTAAAATATATTAATATAAAAATTGCAAAATAAAAAATAATAACAAAAAATAAATGGGGATAAAACTTGATAGAAAAAAAACGAGTATGATGAAATTTTTTTTTAAAAGATCCTAAACAAAATAAATTACAATTAAAAAATTACGGACCAAATTTGAAAGGTTAAAAAATTATAGGGGTGAAATTAAAAAATATTTATAATTTGATAGATTATTTATAGATTAAAAATGGTAGAAGGTTAAATAGAAAGAAATTATTGTGGGCTAACCCAATAAAAAAAATACAAAAAATAATAAAACAAAACAGAAAAAGAATAAAAAAAACATTGGTTTAGAAAAAGAAAAAAAAAACAAGCAAACATAGTGAACCCTTTAAACCTAGTCTATCTTTAAAAGTCACAATATGTGAATTTCTTAACTTGAATCAATAAAGAAACTTAATTTTCAACCATTTAAATAAAAAATAGTAAGGATAAAAGTTAATAGAAAAAAACCCTAGGATGATGTAATTTTAAAAAACAATTGATGCCAAATAAAATAAATAATTTAATATATATTAAAAATTATAGGGGTGAAATTGAAAGCAAATTGTAAAAACCAAGCAAATATCATAAACTTGATCAAATTTTAAAAACTCATAACGTATTAAACTTTGAATTTGGGTTCAATAAAAAAAATTTATTATGAACCAATTTATAAATATAAATTTTTAAAACTTATCAAAACAAAAAAAAGGTTGTCAATGCCAAATTGTTGTCTCCTGGCACATGTGCTGTCTTATCTTGTTTGGGGTGGCGAGTCCTTTTAAACGTTGTCTTAGAACAAGAGAAAGCACTATAAGCGTTGCCCAATCATAGAGATCATCCACACTCTAGCGCGTGCCACACATAAACCATCAATTTGTGTTTTTATAATTTTATTTAATAAATGTATTTTACAACAATACCCTTAAGCACCCTTGAATATTACATTAAAAACAATGTAGAATTATGAAAAAAATCTTTTAGGTGAGAGTTTAATTGGTTTTGTCTTTAAGGACAATAAAATAATAATATTATCTTGAAAAATTGAAAATACAAAAATATCCCATAGTAGTAGGTATAAGATTATTTTATTCTAGAATTTAATTAGTAATTTTATTGTACAAAATAAAATAAAATTATCAATCTAACCCCATACAATTTAAAAAAAAACAATTATATCATGGTAAAAAAATAATCTTACCCTCAAAGCTTAGTATATTGTTTTTTTTCCTAGGACAAATTCATAACTACATTATTATAATGAATAATAATTTGTGTCTTGATACACAATAATTTAAGGAAATTTAGTTTTTTTTGGTTAATTTTTATTAAATAGCATGGTATGACTGTTTAATGTAATGACCTATTGATTCAACCTTTGGTCAAGATTGAGTTTTAAATTATACTAAACGAGAATTGATATAGTTAATTTAGCATATGAACTTGTAATCCGGTAAAAACTTGATTTTACTTTACTTTTCTTTTTAAAATAATATTGTTTTAACCTTTTTTTTTCTAAAAAAATCTTAAAATAATATTATTTTGGATTGAGTCGAATCAACCTAAATGAATCAATTTAAATTAATCACCTAACTTTATAACTTTCAAAGAAAAAATTTTAAAACTCACATCCAAAGGTGTTATCTTATTTTCAACTTGATTTTTTTAGTTATAATCATGTTGATTGAGGGTTAATTTGATTTTTTATTTTATTATTCGATATTTTTTTACAGGGTAAAAAAAACAATGAGTTTTGTGATTTTCTTCATTTTCTTTTCTATCGAGTTATTCTAATATTATGACTTGGATTGCAGGTTTGAATGGTCAATCTGGGTTGGCTAAGCTCTTATTACTTAGGTTACAAGTTTATTATACTAACTCAGGTTGATTAAAACTAGATTTTTTTAATTTTTTTTAATTTAATTTTATCTTTCTATATTTAATTGTTTAGGAATTACGTTAATTTTTTTTTGAAAAAATGTTTTTCTTCCTTTTATCATCATCATTTTTTTTTTGTTCATTTTCTTCCTTTTATCATCATCATTTTTTTTTGTTCATTTTTTGTTTTTACTTTTTTAATTACTTAATTAAAATAAAATCAATTTATTATATCTATAACTCAAATTACATAATTTGTTTTTAAATATATTTTCTGTAGCTCAACATTATTTTTTTTTATAAAAAATCCACATCACTGCGTATCATGGATCCACTACGGGCCAGGACTTTAAACTCTTATTTACTTTCCCAACAATGAAGGGAGATGAGTTTGGTAAAAAAAATTGTGTTCACAGAACATCGATCCCTCTTCCACAAACTTGCAAACAAAAATGATAAGGTTCAAAGCATTTGGGTGGGTGCTAGCTCCAAAATCATCATTCTTCAGTGATTTAATTTTTGTCCAAAGAGGGTTTTTCATGATCATGATTCATGGATATATATATATATATATATATATAGAAAGGGAGATGCTAACTGATCATCATGGCATATCCCATTCTAAGTGGATTCTAACAAATCTGCACATATGCCACATGTTTATGATTAACAAAGATAATGCAAGCCTCACGAGGGAATAATTAAAGGAGTCAATAAGTACATATTATAGCTTAAATTCAATTAAATAGTCAATCAGAGACTACGATTCTGACTGGTTAGCATTATTAAATATGCCTCCTCATCACTACAACTAGAAAATAATTTTGTAGATTGTCCAATATTCTTAAGCAAGTTGGTGTGTTCATAAATAAATAAATAAATAAAAACGAGCCATGAAAGTAAGGAAAACTCGCATACTTAAATAAATAAATAAATAAATAAAAACAAGCCAAAGGAAAACTCGCATAGTGGAGGGCATATGATATCAAAACATTCTAGATTTTTTGAGAAAGGAATTTAAGATTCCAAACATTAATTCTTATGTTTTACCATGAAAATTAATCTAAAATTCTTGAAAATATGAGGTGTTAAGAAATTCAACATTTTTGTTATTTAGTTAACTAAAATATATATAATTGGATTTATTAATTATAACAAAAATGCTTTAGGTAACTAGTATAAATGTATTTTATAGGACAATAAATTTGAGCATTTAAAATATATTTTGGTGACTTAATTTAATCTAGTACCAAAATGTTTAATATAACATGCATGCTATGTAATTTATCAACATAATATTATTTTATTCAATAGCATGTTTATATTAAAATAAAAATAAAAATATCTTTGAGTAAAATGAGATGATTTAAAACTTAAAAGTAAAACAATGAACTTATTTATATTTTTCATGGATTTTCAACTATGATAAACAATTTTTAGAGTTCGTCTAGGATCATGTGCTTCACACTCCCTCCTGTTGTTTGATAAAAGGAAATTGGATAAAGTATAATTAGCCCTTGTTCCTTTTATGATTTTGCAAGTCCCTTATTTTAATTTTGAAAATATCAATTAATCTTTTGACTAGAATTTCTTGTTTATTATTTTATAAATATCCGAATTTACCTTTTTAAATAGATTTTTTATTTTGCTTATGATAGGTGAGTTTGAGAAATCCTACTATAAATGAATAAGATTTTAGGAAAAACTATTTTGCAGACTTAAGAAATATTTTTCGATTGGATTAATTAAAATTCATCATTTATATCCACATACTAGCAGGCAAACATTTAATATATATTCACATGCTTGGCAAATAAAAAAAAAAATTCTCAAAACTCTCATATATCTTAGTACATTGTGCAGTCCACTAAGTTAGGAGCATGATCCACTTTTAAGATTAGGAGAATTTGAGATGCAAGTACTGTCAATTTTATTTTATTTTTTTGACTTCATTTTTAAGATTAGGAGAATTTGAGATGCAAGTACTTTCAATTTTATTTTATTTTTTTGACTTAAATGCCTTCATTTTTATATTCAGTTTACCATCATAACTTTATTTTTACTAATTATAATATAATTTTTTTAGGAAACTAGTATATGTTTGATAGGGCATGAATATGAACATCTGATAGATTAATTAATCCCTATTCTTTTTATGATATGGTGAGTTACTTTCTTAAGTTTTGGAAGATCATAAGATAGTCCTGTTACTAGAGTTGATTCTTTTTTTCTAAATATCCAAATTGCCCTTTCTAAATGGACTTTTGATTTTGTTTGTAGCGGTTGAGGTTGAAATAATTAATTGGAAATGAATCATAAGCTGGGCAAAACAATGAAATTGTGATGGCCAGCTCGTAAAACAAAATATATCAAGAAATATAGGGGCTCGATATTGAGATTCATAAACTAAAAGGATCAAATAGTTATGTTTCTAGGACATAGGGACTAAATAAAAATAGTTTACTCAGAAATTAGAAAATGCACGGTGGTGGTGGGGTGGGGTGGGGTGCTTGGTGGTGGGGGACCATGAAGGAGTAATGTCCAGGTGGTTGTGGCATGCAAAGGATCCAATTGAGGATTTTCTGAGATGTAGGGACTAAAATGATTCTTTTAAGAAAGTTGAGGATCGGATAACCCCTGAGAAGCTAATTTGAGACGTCCCTGATTTTCTATTGGCCATGGCAGTGCTTGCTTTCATCGGTTTCCGGCATCTTTTTAACAACTGGATCACTTTGGGATGATTTGTCGAGACCGCATTGGTTCGACATGGGGGATTATCACTTTTAATCACTATCAATGCCTTATTAACTACTTTAATTAGCATGGAAAGTAACAATATTAGTATTTTATAAAACGATGTTTAGGCTTGTAATGGCCTAGATTATAGGCATCTCATGACCACCATGAGCCTAGCTCTTAGCTTCTTCGCATGGTGTGTAAAAAGAGAGCTGTGTAAGCTTATCTTGTTGATTTACCGAGCATAATTTCTCGACTAGTACCATGTCCTCTGTACTATTTTCATTGTTTATCGACCTTATCACATGCATTTACATCCTGTGGTGCAATGATTTAGGTATGGTTGGATGTAGCACTTGATGTATTGTAAAGCAAGGCCAGTATTATTCTTAATACAAATCTTATAATGGCTCATTAGTGATCTTAATCTTTTTGGAGGTTTTATCCGAGCTCGGAGGTTGTGTAATGGCCGGCTACAAATTCTTGATAAATCATGTCACAAGAGGTATCCAAGGCTTGTGCTGAGGATTCAAAACATAGGAGGCTTTTATCTATACTTTATGTTCTCTCTCTCTACACACCCACACTAATTATTTGATCTCTTTTTTTAATAAATAAAAATGTAAACTTTTCAAATATTTTTTTAATTTAATTATAAATTAAAAATATTATGCGTGTATTTAATTAAATGCATTGAGAATCATCTATACTCATATTTATAATAAAAATATGTTTAACGTATCTATTTAACACGTTTTGCTGCTTATCAAATATTTTTTTGATGTCTAATAAAAAATATAATTATGAATCAAAATGTTAATAATTAGGTATAATAAAATATAATAAAGATTATATATGTTAATAAAAATATATATCATCTCAAGATAATTTTTAAGGTAGCAGGAGAATGAAATAATGTTGTAATTGTTAAAGTAAAATATTATTATTTTTTATTTTTTCTATAATATTTTTTCAAGAAAACCAGTGTAAAAAATTATAAAAACACTAAGAAAAAAGAGAAGAAGATAAGAAAAATCTATTTGTTAAAAATAAAAAATTACAATCTTGCCACTACTATGGTAAAAAATGGTAAAATTTACAATTACAAACACCATTTTCCTTTTTATAGTATATGTATGTATAATCTAAACTTTTATAATCAATTCTTTATAAGTTAAGATTGACTGTACAAGATCATACCCGTTCTTGAATTAACAAGAATCCATCTTATATTTTCTTAAAATTTCTCTTATATTTTCTTAAAATTTCTCCTAAGTTTGATGGTTCGTAAAGAATAGAAATTACACAAACTCTCTAGTAGGGAAGTGATTCAAAGCTTCTCCATATCTCAAGTCAAATTCTTATCACTTGTTAGGTTAAGAAAAAATGAATATAACTTAGTTCATTCATCACTTTGCATGAAGCTAAACAACATTAATCTATAAAGGGATAAGTTGATGAATGAGGGTCGGGAAATAATCATGATCCTTAGAATCTTTGTTTCCTCTTATTGGGTTTTTTTTTTGTCTTTTTGACATAGTTTCATTTTTTAAAAAAAGAATAACATAAATTGAAAAAAAATCGATAAAACAACACTCTTGAATACAAATATTGCTAGCGGAAACCGCAACCTTTTTAAAATGCAGATGGTGGGAATACAAATATTTTAAAGAAAGACGCTGAGGAGTCATGTCAACTTCAATAGGATATTCTAACGAAATAATGTGCATAGGACCACCATTGCAGCTACCAAGTTCATCTCGGCTAATGCTGTTTCCAATTTCCTAACAACTCCATTGCCTTGTTGAATTTTGTGCACACTTTTACTATAATGTAACAAGAAACTGGAAGTGGATAGAGACATGGATGATGACATGATTATCAACGACTACGCAGGGTGGCATCGGTGTTCTTGGTTCACTGATTTCTGACCAATAAGCATCATCCTTTGTTACCTCGTTGGAGTTTTCGGGAAAGAGGTACACATTTGCCACATTATTTAAGGACAAATGAGTGGGATGATTTAGGTTTCATCCTAATAGAATTTTAAAAGTTTTAATGGTTATTTTTTAAATTATTTTTTATATTAATATATTAAAATGATCTAAAAACATCAAAAAAAATATTAATTTGAAATAAAAAAATAAAAAAATCTTAATTTTTTTAAAATACTTTTAAAATGCAAATAAATAGACCCTTTAAAATGCCCTCTCAATTAAAAAAAATTACGGGAAGTGTGTTGATTTTTCATAACATGAGATCTTAGTTTAGAAAAAAAAAAAACAAATCAACTTTCTATACATGCTTTATGTTATCAAAGCCTGAGATCTTAACATTAATATCGTAAAGAATTTATAAATTTATTTTGAATGCACTAGACCGATATCAATAAAGCACCAATTAATTTGTTTAGAAATGACTTAATTCATCTGGAGACACCTCTCATCGTCGAATAAAAAAACGAGCCTAAAATATGAAGTTCTTTATTTACGATGCAACTCTTAAATATAATCCACATGCACTTAAAAAAAGGGGTCAAATTGTTGCTTCAATGAACCTTAGAGGACCAATGTGTAATTTATGATCCGCCGGGTAAGGCACATTCGACAAGAAATGGGAAAAAGCAAAAGAATCAATTAAGTTTTAATCTAAAAAGTCAACACACCATCTCCGAACTTGGAGTAGTATTCTGTAATTCAGCTATTTTACAAAGATATTAAAATATAAAACAATTGAATCTCTTGCTAATTGCCCGAACTCTTGGATTCATGGATATTAATATAACACAAGATAGGTGGCACGATTTTTGCTGTGGCCCGAGTATTTTAAAGAGAAAAAAATCAGTAAAAAAATAACAATTATCAATCCCTAATAATCAAAATATCAAATACCGTCAAATCAGGCAAGATTGTGAAAACTCGGAAGTAAAATAATGTAAATGAAATAATTCAATAAAAGGTAAAAACAAGAAAAAAAAAGTTTAATTTAAAAAATAAATTTAAAAAAATAAAATTAATAAAAATTAGGCCACACGCCTAAACCTTCTATCTAGATAATTTAACTTGATTGAAAGGAAATTGAAACATAATAAAGTTTTATTGCAAACAAATCACTTAAAAAGATATAATAATAAAAAATATATCAATCTACGTTAACGTTTTAAAATTATAATCTAGTTAATAACTAAACTAGAAGCACCCCATCTAGCAATCCACTTTTTTAAAACATGACTTGACTTTGTAGGTTGACTCGTGATCTAGAACCTAGATTGATATGGATTTAAAAGAGATTAAGAGAGAATTGATGCGGTGTAAAATGATTAAAAACCTGGCTGACTTATGTCTTGGTTAGCCCGAGAAAAATCTAGTTAAAACTAAGTCAAAACTTGTTGATTATTTTCCTTTGTTTTATTTTTTTTCTCAAAATAATGTGATTTTTACCTTTTATTTTTATAGCATCAATGAACTTGGTTGATGTTAACCCACTTGATTCGTAACTTGGTACTTGTCTTGGATTGTCTTTTGAGTCGGGTTTAAAAACTATGAGAAACATGAAGATCAAATTCCAATAAAACAAATGTCAAAAGATGAAATAAAAAATTAAGGATAAAAAAATTGCAATTAAAAAAATAAAGACCTCACTTGAAAAAAAACTGAGATAAAATAAAGTCCACACTTGAAAAAAAATGAGACGACAACCTAAAACTTTGAATTGAGGAAAAAAATTAAAAAAAAATCATATTAACATAAGAATCTAAAATAAAAAGTAAAAACCATGAGAATAAGGATCATATTAAAAAAATACAAAATCAAGATTATGAATATGATAATGAAATTAAAAACAAATTAAAATTTAATAAAAGAGTTAATGATCAAAATTAAAAATTAAAATATCAAGGATCGAGCTTGAAATGTCATCAAAATTTCAATTTAAAGGTAAAATTGAAAAAAAAATCAAATTCACAAAAGAATCCAAAATAAAAATAAAAATTCAGAGAATGAGCACTAGATTTGAAAAAAAATAAAAAATAAGATCATGGATCTAACAATGAAATTAAAAATAGATTAAAATTGGTAAAAGGGCTAAGAATCAATTAAAAATATTGAGGGTCAAACATGAAATATTATAAAATAAAAAAAACTAATTTGATATAAAAAGCAAATACCAAAGGATGAAAATGAAAAAAAAATTGGTACAATTAAAAAAATAAAAACCAAACACAATAAAATTAACAAATAACATAACCTTCTGATTTTTTATAAAGTCAACAAGTTTTTTAAGGATGAAAAAAATAAATATCTTTGACATTATATTGTATATAAAAAGGCTATACATGCTTCATCACCATGAAAATAACAATTAGATATATCAAACATCTTCCTTCAAAGGTATGCGTATCTTTTACTAGTCAGTGTTGATGTATATAAAAAGGCTATACATGCTTCATTACCATGAAAATAACAATTAGATGTATCGAAGGTCTTCCTCCAAAGGTATGCGTATTTTTTACTAGTCAGTGTTAATATTGTAAAAAGGTAATATTTTTTTATTTAAAATAATATTATATTTTAATAAAAAAAATAAAATTCCCACAAGTTGACTTTTCAATTAAGAAAAATCAATAGTAAATGTCAAAAATACCCTTGACCGTAACCCTTAAAAAAAATTAAATTAAAAGGATAATTTGGGGATTGAACTTTTTTTTTTGAACTGGCTTAAAAGCCCCATCGCCCCTTCAGTTTAGTTAATTTAGTTTTTTTTTTTTGTTTAAATATCCACGGTAGAATGGGAGTGCATGAATTTGATCAAGGTCAATGTGTAATTTGATGAAGGTCAATGTTGCACAGCCCATGTCAAACAGCCTGCGAGGAATTTAGAGGTAACAGGAAGTACACGCGATATGACACCACACACAATTGATTCCTGCCATCAATACAAAAGGAATTGATCAGTTCCTCCTCTCTGGAATCAACCACAGGGAAGGAGCCAATTGGAAAAGACTAGAGAAATACAAAAGAAAGAACAATAATGCAGCATAAAATAAGAGGTGTATAGTCCCTTCAGATTTTTGGTAGGTTAGGCGTCTTAAGGAAGTTTAAGAAATGAAGCAAAGGTACATGTCGCCATGGCATTATGTGCATCCTCTACATGTCATGCAAGAAGGAAGAGAGCAATTAAGGTCTGATTGTCTCTGCGGTGAAGATCACCATTCAAGTCACAGAGCATAAAAAAAAAAAAAACACAGTACATGCTGCCATGGCATCGTATACATGTCATGCAAGAAAGCAGGTGGTTCTTAAGGCCTGTCTCTCGATGAAATCTGCGGTTCAGGTTAAAATGAAATTTAAAAAAAAAAAGATACTTGATGCAATTTTAAACATAGAAAAATACGTAGATAATCTGTTATTAATATTTTTATGTTTTTGAATTATTTTAATATATCAATATTAAAATGTTATAAATTATTTTTCTTATTCATTTACAGACTACAATCCTAAACTAAATCAACAATCCCGCACAGTTGCACAAGAAAGGTGATGATAAATATGATAGATGAAAAAGTAATTTGTAATTGTGTTCTAGAAGGTATTTTATAAAAAAATATTTATTTTGTTTATAATAATTTTTTTTTTATATTTTTGGATCACTTTTAACTGTTAATTTTAAAAATATTATTTTAATATATTTATGAATAAAACAACCATTAATCAAGTGCTAAACACTCTTCATGAGTACTGAACCCTTGCACTCTGGATTTATCTGCATAAACTTTTAAAGTGGAGAGAAAGCGAGAATCTTTTTGTGGGACTAATGACTTATACTGTTTTGCCTGTTGAAGCTGTAGATATGTTCTTATCCCAGTTGTAGCTGTGAGTTGGAGTACTTGTGTTTTGGGTTGTAGGCAGGCAGTTGAGTTGATTGTCATGAGGAGAAGCTGCTCAAAAATCAACAAAAACATCACCAAGTACATTGGCTAAGACTTTGTGACAGTTAAGTTGAGAGACTATTAAGTCATATGTCATAAATGCTTTTTTCCTTTCTTTTATAGTTTTGGTTTATTTAATCTTAACACAACAACGCCTTTTCTCTGACTTATCTGACTCTCCACCACAGTCCCCCCCACTCTCTCTTCTTCCCTTTTGCTTTCCCATAATTAAACATCGATACCCATCATCTCTATCACTCTCTCTTTCCATTATCACTTCTCTATTTGTACAAAGAAACCAACCCACAAGCTGGTTTTGTCTTGAGATGATAATCAACCAACCATTCAGGGGAATAGCACTAGTTAGCCAGATGTTTGTTTCGAGTTTCCAAGCAGTGCTCTCATTCGTTCTTGATTTCCACTAGCTAGCTTGGCAGCAGCAGCAGAAGTAAGTTTCACTTTCTATTCAGGATGGGAAAGCCGTACTTGCTATCTTATTCTCTTTGTAGTAGCTTTTGTTTAGCTCTTGCTGTTTTTCTTCTTCTTTTTTTTTGCAAAGAAAGTGTGTGACTTGATGATTAATAAATGTTCTTTGATGTTCTTATTCTGTTTCTGCTCTTTCCTTACCTCTCTCTTTTGGAATCTCTTCTTGTGGTTTTGATGGCTACTCTACCTACTTCAGGTTCTTTCACTGATAATGACTAATGAGATTTAACTTCTTCAAAAGCAATCTATTCTGTTTTTCCTAGTTGCAGTACATGAATTAAGTTTCTGCAAACGTGGATTTTGTTGTTTTCTACGACAGAAAATGGCATGATACTTAATTTTGATCAATCGAGCTCCTAAATACCACCAAGGAACTGAATTTGCTGTGGTGAAATTCTATGTTGATCAATATTCATGATTTGCATAGAAGTATACACTATCTGCCCTTTCTTCAAGCATGACTGCTACTTCTGCTAGCTCATATTTACTTAACTAGGTTCTCTTCCTTGCAAATTTGACTTATTTGCATCAAATTCGGATACCCGTGCCTGTTCATAATTCCCCAGGCAGAGAGAATCAAATAAGTTCTTAATCTTGAACAGAGGATTTTAACTTTACCTTTTTGCGCTTCATCTGATAGGCTTTGTGCTTTCCTTTCCTTCAACTAAATGGTGGCCCTTCAATATTTTGACTTATGACATGATATTGGTCTAGTAATATGAGACTATCTGTTTCTTTTTCTCTTGCCCTTTGTTTTTATGTTCTAAAATGCTTGGAACCATTGAGATTTCAAGCTTAGCTTGTTTCACATGTTTCTTGTTTCTATGTACTTTGTCTGGATTAGGATGCAGCTTGATCTCTTTCTATTCTGTCAGTTGTTAATTTTATTTTCACCACATTTTTCTTGAAATAAAGAGAGTCCTGTTTCTATTAATGCTTAATGGCTTCATCATTGTCCAATATATATATATATATATAATCGTGGAGGAAACATGGCCTCATAGTAGCTCACAGTGGACCACTGGAGAGAGGGAATGACACAGAGGTCAAATCCTTTTGTGTTTGAATGCATTATTCATCAACTCACTTAGGTTCGATTATGACAGCACAAGTTCAATCAAATGATTTACAGCTTTCTAGGCTTTGCTTCAAACATTAGTCATTAATTCACCTTTTATCAGTAAAAAGAATGTGAGCTTGGTAAGGTTCATGAACCACTAGGATAGCAGAGTGTTGCTGTTCTAGTTGCAATAATCTCGTAGGCCAAAAGACCGAAAGTTGGAGACTGTTATAATGCATTCATGTTGTGGAAATGATAATGGATTATTTCTCGGCCTCAACCTTCAGATTGTTCTTATCTTGCCGTCCTTGTTTTGCTATCTGTTTGCTTGTTTCCTTGAGTATTTTTTTTAAATAAATTTCATTACTCTTGGTGCTAAATTAGTAGTTGTCATCATGTTTTTAAACAGATTTAAGAGTTCTGAAACCAATTTTTTTTTTTTTTTTTGGAGGTTGCCTTGCTGATAAATTTCTTGCCATAACTTTCACAATCGCTCTCAACTCCTACAAGTTTAACTGTGGAACACTATTTACTCATCATGTCGAATTCTGCAGGTTGAAAACATCTTGTTTCAACTGACTCAATCTGGCTCCTGCTCTGAAACTATAAATGTGAAGTATCTCCTTGTGGTATCAAGTAAAATCATCAAAGAAAGATGAAACCAATTATTGATCTTGAAATTGAAGCCACCTCAGAAAATGTTTCTGAAGTTAGCAGCCAAGTAGCTTCCAACTTATCAAACCAAGAAACTTCTGCAGCCCCCTCCAATGACAGCCTCACTAACTCTTCCTATCTCACAAATGCCATAGCAACTCAATCTGGTTCGGAATTGGTTTCCCTTGACCTAACCCTTTGCTTCAATAATGATGAGTTAGGTGGAAGGGACCCAGTGGGACTCTCATTGTCAAGCACAAGTGAGAGTAGCAATGAACCTGCATCACGTACTACAGCTGAAGCAATACCTCGAGTATTTTCTTGCAATTACTGTCAGCGCAAATTCTTCAGCTCTCAGGCACTTGGTGGACACCAAAACGCTCATAAGAGAGAAAGAACATTAGCTAAGCGTGCTATAAGAATGGGTATTTTCTCGGAAAGGTATGCCAGCCTAGCATCGTTGCCTCTACATGGATCCTCATTCCGATCCCTAGGGATAGAGGCACATTCTTCAGTGCACCAAAACTTTGCACCACCAGTAAGGTCACTAGAAATAAGCAGCAGTGCAAGATTTGATCAAGGTTATGCAGGTCTGCCAGTATTCATGGAAGATGATGAGGCAGAGTTGTTATGGCCAGGCAGTTTTCGACAGGTAGCTGTGGCAGACGATGCTCATCAAAGTTTTGTAGTCGCAGGAAGTTCAAACATGATTTTTTTGGGGGCAACTCCACCAGTGAACTTAGATGATTCTGCGCCAGATCTTACACTAAAACTTTGAGAACATTGCTTGCAGTATTTATGCTCCGATATTAGCTCTTGTATAGCAAGTTGTGCAATGGACCATGGCTGAACTTTTATATTCCCTGTTAAGAATTTGTATGTCAGTGTATAAGAGCTTCACAGAGATTATTCTGGAGCTTCTTCGTTTGCTATATCTATGTGATTGATCCTTTTAATTTGCTGTAATCGGTAGTTTGATTATGTATTCTGTCTCTCTAATTTCTAATGGTGGTTGATCATTTCGACAGTATGCTTCAAGTACAAGTCTGTAGGCATCGCAATCGGGTCACAGATTAACTCGGCAGTGGAACGTTTTATCAGCAGAGTAAAACCTGCGACAGAAATAGAAGTATTTTTTAAGCTCTAATCTACAGTATCATTCAAACAAAAGTTAATCAACGAAAACAGACGGGGGGAATCTTCAAGCACCATATAAATTTGCAAGATCGTTGAATTATGAACATGAACTATCCAACAAAGAAATTAACAATCGATGAAGTTCAATTACAACCAGGAGGATGCAGGAGTCCAGCCATATGACTAAACACAAAGATTGACGTACTATCTAGTTGACTTCATGCAACTATAAGATCTAGCAGAAAACATCGATATCTAGAAACTTGCTTTTACTCGAGCTATGACTGATCTCCTTCTCTTTATAATAGGTATTCAGTGTCAAAAGAGAAGGCCTGAATTGGGAAGTGAAGGAGCCTCTGGAGTCGAAGAAATCCTTCAGGTAGGACGCTGATCTTGTCTCCTCCTCCTTATTAGCAGCAGAGAGCCCCTCACGGGCAATATCTTTAGACCCATTATCAGTATCCATATCTAGGAAATAAAAAAGATACAGAAGAAACAGTAGCACAACTTTATTTCCACACAGAAAACTATGCTTCTATTTTCCTTTCTCGCACACTATGACTATGGTTTTATCAAAGCCTTGTTGAAGACGAACGACTAACCTGATACATGCACACGCATTCATATACTCTCCTAAACCGACCAAGGATGTGTCCTGCCCTGATTCGGATGGCAGCTAGCTAGGGCCTCCTTGGATTTACTTTGTTTCCAAAATCCTCCATGTTAAGGAAATTTAATCCTGCTTAAATTTGGATTACTGAGGATATATACTTGACAACATTCATATCCTCATCCGATGAGGATACAAATTCTCTATGTAGATTGAAACATGCTATAAATGCATGTTTACTTTTAATCCTTGGCTTAGATGTCAAAGTACAAAACAGTCCCTAAACTAAACAAATGGGCTTTTAATATACATAGATGATCGAAAGAATGAGAAACTATTTCAATCATATGATCAAAGTAGTTGATATACTCAATGCTTGCTACTGCAACTCTAGTTTTCTGAATATCCACTTGTTTTTCCAATTTGATCAAATAAGGATTCTATTATACAATCTTATAATTAAAGGATCAAAATGTAGTTTAGCATTTTGTGTGTAGTGAGTTTGTGGCTCCATCGTTTGCTCTCTCCTTCATTCACGTCCAGAAGTAGGACAAGCCAACTCATTAATGGAGTCCTTGTAGTCCCAATGCCCAAAAAAATAAAAATAAAATAAACAACACAGGAAAAAATTAAATAATTTTTGACGTTTTTCATCCTTCACCTTGTTCATCTGTTACACTTAGGACCGAAAATGCAGGTTTTGCTGAATAGAAATGCTTGGCAGCCCAAACCATACTACAAGTCTACAAGCCCGTCAGACAAATTTGGAAGTCTTCTTTCTGGTACAGTTTCTTGCTCTTCCCCCAAGCAAAAAACGACAGTACGTACTAAAATAACTCAGGTGCAAAGACATCCAATGACACTACGAAGAAGAAAAAGGAAGATGAAGCTTCTATCAGCAAATGGGAGTGTAGAACATTTGATGGATGATCAAGGAGAAGATAGCACAGATTCTCTGGAGTCCGGCATTAAGCAAGGAAACATCCGTAACGCTCAAAGAGGGTTTTCAGAAATGAAAACAGAACTTGACAGAGAGTAAGCAGTTCAGGAGATGCCAGCTGATGGTCAGACACCGGGTTTCAGGGATATACACTCTGGTTTATGGAATGAGTCATATATTAGATGGCATTCAATTGACTCAGAGGGGAAATCGGGGGTGTTCTAGCAATGTGGAATGACAAAAGTTTTTAGGTAGAATCAATTGAACTTGGTGGAAACTGGATAACACTCTTTGGGAATCATGTTCAAACAAGCTTTCACTGTGCAGTAGGGGTAGTTTATGCTGCGAATTCTATCTCTAAGCGTAGAATTTTGTGGAAAGATGTCATTATCTTAAAGCATGCATTCGATGTACCCATGTTTGTGGTAGGAGACTTTAATGAGACACTGAATGCCTGTGAAAGAAGTAGTGGGTTTCTCAATTTAGCAGGCTTAAAGAAGTCCAAGTCCTTTATCAATAGTTGTGATTTATTGGAATATCATCTTCATGGACATCGATACACTTGTTTTCGGGAAAGTTCAATGAGTAGAATTGATAAAGCATTTGTTTCACCGACTTGTCATCTTCAGTTTCCAGAAATGGTTTTAACCAGATTTCCAAGAGGTCTTTCAGATCATAGTCCTGGGACCATCAACACAAAATTGGGGCTATAAACCATTAAGTTTTTTTGGCTGTGGGGTAAATCATCCAAGATTTATGAAGAAATTAGAGTAGTTTTGGAGAGAGAGTTGTCAGCAATTTCCAGGTAGATTCAGTTTGGTGAAAAAAACCTAGTTATATGGCCGAAAACACTACGGGGCTGGAATAAGATGGTCATTGGTAATCAGGATAATAGATTGCTAGAGATTCAGAATGGAACAAAGGAATTAGAAGATGCAGGGGAGAGTCGGGAACTTACTATTACAGAAAGAAGCAAGCTGAATAGTTTGGTTTCAGAGCAGTGGGAGGTTAGTAGAAATGTGGAGGCCGCTTGGAGACAAAAATCAAGACAGAACTGGTGCAAGTTGGGGGATAGAAACTCGCGATTCTTTCATTTGGCAGCAGGCATGAGAAGATCGCGTAACAGTACTATCTCCAAGATCATTTATGGTGCCGCGCACCACAATCACCTCTCCATCGGACATAATGACTGCTGCAGTATCCTTTCACTCCAATCTTTTCACCAGACCAAATCATCGAAGGGCTGCATGGGAGTAATGGGATTTAAAGGTATTTCTCCTCAATTGTCTACTTGGCTGGAACAGGATGCAACTTTGGAGGAAGTTAAGCAAGCTGTATGGGACTGTGATGGAACTAAAGCTTCGTGTCCAGATGGATTCACTCTTACTTTCTATAGGAAAGCCCGGCATCTGCCCGGGTTTGAGATTCTTCACATGGTAGATGAACTACTACTAAGAAATTTTCTAAATATCTGTTCAGTAGAGAGTGTTGTAATGTTTAGAGAACTAACTTCCTATTTTGTGATATATGTTTTTGTTTATCTAATAAATAATAACTTAAAAATAAAAGATATAATTTATTATTTATAATTTTTTTTTAAAAACCTTATAAATTAGTAAAATTAATATCAATTTGTTCCTTAAATAATATCTATATATTAATTCATAAAAATTTTAGAAATTAATTCAATCAAGTCCATATTTTATTTTTTTAAGTCTACAAATATAATTTCTACATTAATTATATTTTATTCCTTAATTTCTAAAATATATTTTAATCCAGTTATACTTAATCATCTTACTTTAATTTTATAATTTATATTTTTAATGTTTGTTATCCATTAAATTATTAATATGTTATTCCAAATATAAATTATAATTATAATTAAATAAATTAAATAATTTAATTTATTATTAATTCAATATTTAATTAGTTTATATTTAAAAATCACATATATTGTCTAGTCTAATTTATTATCAATTCAATATTTAATTAGTTTACATTTGAAAATCACATGTATTACCTAGCCTAAAAACGTGTTATCATCCTCTAAATATTAGAAAAATTATTAACAATTTAACTTAACTTTTCAATGATTTATTTTTTAGTGTAATTAGTATTATTTCATTAATAATATCTAAAAACGTGTTATCATCCTCTAAATATTATAAAAATTATTAACAGTTTAACTTTTCAATGATTTATTTTTTAGTATAATTAGTATTATTTCATTAATAATATTTTAATTTAATATTAAAACATGAAATATATTTATAATTTTAAATCATTCTATAACCTAGGAAATATCCTTGTTCATCGCAAAAATATATATTTAGTGGTGATAGGTTAAAATAAATATAATATCTCATTCAAGATATTGCAAGAGTGATTGCGTACATATTTAATTAACCCCAAGCGCAACGTTTTCAAACAATTTTGATTTATTATATAAAAACCCATTTTCAAAAAGTCGCCGCCATTGAATTAGACTAGTGGTAACAAAAAACCATTCTTTAAACATTAGTCAATATTTTTCATTCAAGTATTACATAGTTAATAGTTAACAGACGAAAACTGGTTTGTTGATACACAGAATTAAGTATTCTAAAAAATAATACAGCTAAATTGATCAGAAATTGTGAGCTACATGATGGATTCTATATATGTGACCACAAAAGTGGAGTTGAAGAAGATAGAGTTAACCACTAAAAACATGGAGTCTTCGAGGTTCATTGATATTTGTTTCTTGGTGTTCTGTGCAAGTCTTGTCATCCCAACAAGAAGCCACAGTTACTCTCATGCTGCCTTGTTTATCTTTGGAGATTCGTTGTATGATGTTGGAAACAATAATTATCTCAAGAATGCTCTAGCTCGGGTGAATATCAAGCCATATGGACAAACCTTTTTCAAGTATCCCACCGGAAGAGCTTCTGATGGCCGATTAATTCCTGATTTTATTGGTAAGGACTATACTTAGGGATGTTCTTCATATAAAAGCTTCTTTGCTTCACTTTTTTGAATTGAATGGTTGGATATGATATTCTTGTTTCGAAATTCACTAGTTCAAAAATTATTGTCCTGCAAGCTAGTTATAGGATTGGTTTGCGTAACCCTTGCATCCCGAAAAGCAGGATTTCTTTTTTTTTTAAAAAAAAACAAAGTTGAGTGCATTGTGAGAAATAAGTAGATACTGCGGGAAGGATTTAACGATGGGGCATATTTTACTGTTTAGTGTTTATATTATACAGAAACTTGGCATTTAGGAGTCTGAACTTGGGTCAATCCAACTAGGGATGGAGTTAGAGCAAAATAAACGGGGTTATGTGAAAACAAACACCAAGGAGGATCGACATAGGCAAAACCAAGTTTTGAAAAGAAAAGGGCCCAACCAGGCCCAAGAAACGTAACCTTGCAATTGAGAAGAAAGGTAAGAAAATAGCGAGAAAGAAAGGGAAAAAAGGTATGGAAAACAAGGGAAAACAGACTACATAGCTCTAGTAGAGTTCTTTCGCCAGCACTTGTTATTCCACTACATGTATCTTGCCAAGACAAAGCCACCGCTACCACAAAGAGACCATCATCTACGGGTACAAGTGGCCTCACATGTTGTCAGACGATGACAGGCTTATGCACACACCAACGCATGTATGCACCAAAACATGTCATGCACATGCCAAACACATTAGTTTTTTTTTCTATTTCAATCCCTAATTCTTTAGGAACTCTCCAATTTAGTCCCTGAAGGTAACCAAATCAAACCCTATAATAGCCCAACCGAGGAGAGAAAAAGAAGAGAAGGGAACAAAAAGGAAAAAAAGAAAAGAAAAGTAGAAAGAAAATGGCCCTACAATCTCGTCCCAACCAAGCCCACCAAGAGAAGAGAAGGAGCGTTAGAAAAGAAAAAAGATAAAAAAAAATGATGTAAATTATATTTTTTTAATTTTTATATGGTTTTGATATATTGATATTAAAAATAATTTTTTTAAAAGAATAATATTTTAATATTTTTTTTTAAAATACTTTTAACGATTACCATATTTCCAAACTTACCTTTAGATTATAATTGACACATTAAATGATGTTCAAGGCACGCCTAGTCAACGCCACCGTCCTGAATTCTCCATTTTAAAAGCTACGAGAGCGGCACACGCTTGAATTTTCTATTTTACGAGTTAGTAGTACAACATACCACAATATATTTTTTTCACAGGGTGAGCGCTTCCCTAAACAATTAGTTTTACAGTTCAATTGTGCTGTTGTTTATCATAAAATAATTATTCTCCATGATTTCCCTCTAAGTAGGATGCACAGTATGTCCACAACCCTACCCCCACAAGGCAAATTCATGTGATCCCGTGGTATATAAATATAGGTATGGGACACAACACAGGGAAACAGATCCACACAGAGCTTATGCAACGTCCACAACACATTCTTCTACATTTTCGTTCTTCTTCCTTCATTCATTATTTTTCCCAAATGCTTCCCCTTATTCTATATAGAGGTTAATGGATATATCAACACATTGTGATGTTAATGGTTTATTTTGTTCTTTAAAACTTATTATTATCGACACAAAATGTTTTTTGCAAAATGATGCTTGTAATTTTGCTGCAGCTGAGTTCGCAAAGCTGCCATTAATTCCACCATATTTGCAACCTGGAAACCGTCAATTCATTAATGGAGTCAACTTCGCATCAGGGGGAGCTGGTGCTCTTGTTGAAACTAATCAACGACGGGTATGTGGTCCAGTTGCCTAGCTAGGCCTCTCTCTTTTTTTATGTGTCCAGGTTAAGATCATCATCAACAAACTAGAAACTTGCTACTTGTTGGAGTGGATTTTGCTTATTGTGATTATTTATACTAATTAATCATGTTTTATCACTTTCTCCTGTTTGGTTCTTTCGAAGGTGATAGACCTTAAAACTCAACTTAGGAATTTCAAGAATATAGAGAAGCAGCTAAGAGAAAAAGTTGGAGTTGCAGAGGTTAAGACATTATTATCCAAAGCTGTTTACATATTCAGCATTGGAAGTAATGACTACTATGTACCTTTCGCCACAAACTCGACTGTGCTTCAATCCTACTCCCAAGAAGAGGTTGTCAAGATGGTTATCGGCAACATAACAACAGTGATCCAAGTAATTAACATGTTATAAGAGCACACAAATTATTTCTTTGTTTCATTTTTCTCCCGAGGTCATTAAACTATGATTGCATCAATTTTGCTTTTTCAGGAAATATATAAGATTGGGGGAAGGAAATTTGGACTCTCAAAGTTGACACCATTGGGTTGTGATCCCGCCTTGAGAGCGCTAAAACTAGCTACCACAGGTGGCTCCGGCTGCATGGATGAAGCAAATATGCAAGCAAAACTACACAATATAGCTCTCCCCGAAGTTCTCAAAGAGCTTGAGAGCAACCTAAAAGGATTTAAATATTCAATTTTTGATTGTTACACTACAACAGATGAAAGACTCAATAAGCCTTCAAAATATGGTAAAGAGCTCCCTATTTTTTCTTATCCTGAACTGTTAGGATTATTTTATTCCAATTTTACTTTCTTTTCTTTTTCCCATTTAATTTGTGTGAAGGTTTCAAAGAGGTGAAGATGGCATGTTGTGGCAGTGGTCCGTACAGAGGCTCCTTCACTTGCGGCCTGAAAGGATACCAATTGTGCGATAACGTTAGCGAATATCTCTACTTCGATGCAGTTCATCCAACCGAGAAGGCCAACTATCAATTTGCAAAGCTAATGTGGAAGGGAAGTACTGAAGTTGTCAAACCTTACAACCTTAAAACACTATTTGAAATGTAGCTAAAAACTTGTCCAAATGATCCAGCTTGTACCAGACACAGTCAATAAATCTTCCATAATTCTGCACACCAATAAATATTCAAGCGGAACATCCTATCTGCTGATTTGTTTGAAATTATGACTAATGTTCTTTCTTCTCTGTTCTTTTATTTTCTTTTATTTTACTTGCAATCTAAACTAACTGATACAGGCCAAAGGCTTGCTTTCGAGGGTGTGTGGTGTGTGAGAGTGATGCAATGTATATCGAAATAAAGAATTAGAGATTTTCAAGTTCGAAGGTTACAACCCCTAAACGGTAAAAAAAACTTTGTTTCCATACTTTTTGAAATTCAATTATTCTTAAAACTGTTATAAAAATAAATACAAAATGTTTAAATAAAAAGAAATTACAAAATGTTTAAACATGTGATAAACCAACTTAGCTAATTAAAATCAAATCAAATCAAATTAAAATTCTAAAATTTAACTAGAAAAGAAATTCAAATATAATAAGTAAAATAAAGAATGATCTCAAACAACAAGTTTTTATTCCAATTTGATCACAATTCTATCCTCAGCTAATTATACTATAAAATAAACTAATAGTTAGATAAAAAATTGTGTTTGTTTTACTAAAACAACTCGTTTGACGCATTTAGAACTTTTCTTGAACTTGTTGATACTTGTCAAAGAAACCATATATGCATATAAAAATATGGTTGAGGTCTAGATTGGTTTCTTGGTTATAAAATAATTGAGTCTGACAAGGAGCATGCATATATATATATATATAAATAAATATAAAATTTGTGATTTGAAATCACACCTCTTCCCCTGGTATTATTAAACTAAAAAAACTCTGTGGTTAGGGTCAAAACCCAGAATTGAAATATAAAATTTGCAGTCTCTACCTATATCAGCTTATTTCATATCTGATCTGATAATAAATGGAAATCAGCATGTCCATATCAGATGGGTACATCTCAGCGTACAAAGTACAGTAAGGCTAATACTGGTGGATCAAACGGGTTTCGACTTTCAAAATTTTTCATCTGTGACTTGTTGTAATTTTAGCTTGCAACAAAATGTGAGTGCATCTTTCATGTGGGGGCGATTTTCTTATAATTGTTTAGAGAGAGACCATAGTCTAAAGACAGCAGTTACAACTTATTGTTGAATTTTGAGGACAACTGGAGTGAGATACTAGAGGCATTGTGTAGAAACATAAATTTTCTACCAATCAAATTTCACCATGTGTTATTTTATTCTTTAAAAGAAAGGATAAAATAAAATTGAAATAAATGACATGGAAAATAAATGAGCCTTCATATATTTCTTGGCCAATGAAAAGTTGACACTTGGGATAAGATATTCAAGTTATCTTGTCATAAATTCAAGATCCCATCATATATCTTTTCATAAATACAAGATCATGTTAATAAATATCAACCAATAAAATTATGCCATGTGGCATTGAAAAAGGACCTGAAAGCCCCTACATATCTCTATAAATAGAGGGCCTCAACCTAAAGGAAAAGGATTCCGGGGAGATACAAATTTGCTTCAAGACAAGCTCTTCAAGCAAGGAAGCTGTCTCTCTCTCTTCAAGCAAGGAAGCTCTCTCTCAAAGAGTTCTCAAGCCTCCTTCATCTACGGTTAAAGCCTACAAAGAACGAAGCTCTGTTGGATCAAGCCAAAACGCCCCATAAGAGTTTTTCAACAACACTTTGAAGACGAATCAAAGGTACTCTTCAAAGCATCAAATCATCAAATCTTGCTTCGCAATACACGCCCAAATTTGCGTTCTTGCAAAGCACGAATCTTGGCTTGATTACTCAAATGAATCAAGTCACCATACATCAAATCTAAGGGAAGAATCAGAGGATTGTCATATTCTTTTGAAAGAATATATTACATAGAGATTGTACCCATTCATATATTAATAAAATCATATATTTGTACACGTGTGCTTGTTTAATTTCAGGTGCTCAAAATTGTGTCTACAAATTTCTGGCGACTCCATTGGGGACATCTTTACCTCTCATCTCTTCCCTTCAAGAAAGAATTTTCAACAAACTCTCAATGGCAACTAGGAGGAACATTATCACCATTGTTGCTTCGAAAAGTAACAAGGCCACTGATTCAAGTCACCAACATACTATTGAAGATTCTTCAACACCGCCACTGAAAACAAAATCCATCGTCGAATTGTATGAACAAACTAAGCCGACTCTCAAGTTGACATCAACTTCGAATGCAAGAGGGGCACCAGATCTCGCCTCGAAAATAAAGCCACAAGCAACTCCACTACAAGAGTCTAGTGGGGCGCGCGAAATTCTTTTCGGCACTCAAGGCGACTTCGACAATTCACCTATGGAAACTTCTCCGTGTCAATCACCAAGTAAGGCTTCGGGTTTTGGCACCATGTCAGTAATGATGACCGAGACAACATCTTTAGAGGATCAAGTGGCTAACTTGACAAAACTCGTCGAGGGGTTTTCGACTTCATTCAAGGCGAAAGACCACGAGATAGCAAAGTTGATGAACAAACTTGAGATCTTGAATGAAGGAGGCCAAACCTCGACTACCAAGGCTTTTCAAGCAAATCAACTAGATGTCATTGAGGAGTCTGCAACTGGAGCTGCGAAGAATGTACGCAATATTACTGATGGCATATTCACCACAAATCAACTAAAAGAACTCATCAAGGAAGCCATCACAGACCAAGTGGAAAGTTCAATTCAACCCTCGTATTCATATGCGAAGCCGTACACCCAAAGAATCGACATATTAAAGATGCCACTAAGTTACCAACCACCAAAGTTTCAACAATTCGATGGCAAGGGAAATCCTCGGCAACACGTAGCTCACTTTATGGAGACTTGCAACAATGCCGGAACTAATGGTGATCTCATGGTAAAACAGTTTGTTCGTTCCTTAAAAGGTAATGCCTTTGACTGGTACACTGACTTGGAGTCTGGCTTGATTGATACTTGGGAGCAGTTAGAGCGCGAGTTTCTTAACCGCTTTTATAGCACTCGTCGCGTGGTTAGCATGATTGAACTCACTAATGCACGTTAATGGAAGGAAGAGCCTGTCATCGACTACATTCATCGGTGGAGAAACCTTAGCCTCAACTGTAGAGATCGGCTCACCGAAACTTCTGCGCTAGACATGTGTATTCAAGGGATGCATTGGGGACTACGCTATATTCTACAAGGCATCAAACCAAAGTCTTTTGAAGAATTGGCTACTCGTGCACACGATATGGAACTTAGCATTACGGCGGCTGAAAGTTCATTATTACCTATGCAAGAGCCTAAAAGAAATAAGCCTGAAGGTCGTAGATTTGGAAAGAGCACTCTAAAAGTTGAGGGAAAGCAATCTTTAGTAGTTAACTCAGCTATTGTAAGGGTACCAACTGGATTTAAGAGGAATGATCATGCAACGCCGACTACTTTTCAAAAGGGTGAAAGAAAGAAACCATCCTTGAAAGAGCGACAAGAAAAAGTGTATCCATTCCTGACTCAGACATATCTAGGATGTTGGATGATCTGCTTGAGGCAAATATCATTGAGTTGCCAGAAGTGAAACGCCTTGAAGAAGCAAACCAAGTAGATAATCCGAATTATTGCAAATATCATTACTTAATCAGTCATCCTGTAGAGAAGTGTTTTGTGTTGAAAGACAAGATCATGAGGCTACACGAGAATGGAGATATTGTCTTTGATGATGAAATAACAGCCTCTAATATCATAACCACGGTCAATTTAGGACCATGTCAATCACTCCCTACAATAAGTTTCGGCTCCTTTGAACCTATAAGACTTGATGCCATTTTCCCGATGAGCTTCGCTACATCCTTAAGTCTAACTCCATGCATAACCCTCGCACCTCAAGTTGACAACTTGAAGCCTAATTCATTTGAAAATTATGATGATGAAGGATGGACTTTAGTCACGCGTAAAAGAGGAAGAAAGAAGCACATGCAGATGACAAAGCCAACTAGAATAAGAATGTCAATGGTGAGGAAGCTAATTGATGAGCCGATACGTCGAAAGACTGAACGAAAGTCCACGCCAGCTAGAAAGGAGAGTTTTTCAATGCAAAGTCTAAGAAAACCCGTTACACTGAATGAGCACATGCCAATAAAGATGAGAAGAGTTGAAAATGTACTTGTTACTTGCTATCAGGTTGATGAAGAGAAAAATCTTATTGAACCTGTCATGAAGGAAGGTTATGATGACTCTTCAAATTTATGTCATGGTGTATGCACAATAGAGATATCCTTCAGCGATGAAGACTTGTTGCTTGGATCAAAACTCCATAACCGACCTCTTTTCATGAAAGGATATGTTGATGAAAAGATGGTGAATCGTATCTTGGTGGATGATGGCTCAGCGGTCAATATATTACCTCTTAAGACTATGAAAGAGCTAGGGATTCCTATGGATGAACTTTTCCCAAGTCATCTGATGATTCAAGGTTTTAATCAAGGTGGACAAAACGCCATTGGAAAGATAAGACTCGCAATGCACATGGAAGATATGGAATCCAATGCACTTTTCCATGTCATAGATGCCAAAACTACTTACAATATGTTGCTTGGGCGACCATGGATGCATGAAAATGGTATCATCTCCTCAACACTCCACCAATGTTTTAAGTATTGTCGAGATGGACAAATAAGAAAGATAGTGGCGGACACCGACCCCTTCACCATAGCTGAAGCTCACTTTGCAGACGCAAAATTCTATTTCAAGTCAAATGTGATTGAAGAGCTACGATCCCCACCTGACCATCTAGGAGAGGGAAGAATTGACTCCAAAAGCTCAAAAGGGCATAAGTCATCTGCAAATGAAAGGGTGTCTCAGCCGATAAGGAATCAAGGAAAAGAAAAGGTGGTAGAAAACTTTGTTAACAATAAACTACCACGTAAAGCTACAATACTCCGATATATCCCAGTATCAGCAAGAAAAGAGGGTCAATCTTCTTTTGCCAAGGATGAAGAGAAGATCAATAAGGGGCTTGAAAACTTAACCTTGCTAGCTACTAATCTCGCCTTGAATAAGGTCTCAAAACCTTTATTAAAAGGGTTCGTTCATCAAACCGAGTTGGTGGTGATAAATCCTAGAGGACTCCCTGATAAACGGGCGAATGACTTTGATCCCAATGCTTATAAGCTTTTAGCCAAGGCTGGTTATAGTCATGAGGACATCAATAAGTTAGCGAAGGATGGTGATACTACTCAACTTGAAGGTAAACAAGTTTCTACAAAGACTAAAAAGGCATGGAGAGAGAAGAAAACTTACGGAAAAACTTTAAGGGCTGGTCTTGGATACGAGTCTTCCATATCGCTACATTTTCATATTAATAAAGAAGCCTCACAATACATAAGTGTGGAAGAAGTGAAGGACAAACAACAAAATCAGTTGGCACCTCTTAGAGCTTCAGTCTGGGATCGTCTTGGTGGAACTACAAGTTGTGCTCCTGTTTTTGCCAGGATTGGAACCCAAAATAATGGAAAGGCGCTAAAACGCACATCAGTCTTTGCAAGACTTGAACAATCCATGTCAAAAGATAACAAGCATACACTCGATCATCAATCAAGTTCGATGAGTGATTTAAAGGTTCTTCGTAGCAAAATACCTTCACGCATGAAGAGACAATGTGAATAGGTGGTGAGTGCTGAGGAGACATTGAAAGGGAAAACATGCACAATAGTGATGACAAACCCCTATAATGAAGAAAAGGAAGATGAAATAATGTGTCTCACTTCAAATCACATCACTATTGAAGAAGATGATAATGATAAGTTTGTCGTCGAAGAAGATGTTGAGGAAGCTCTGCCTTCCCTTGAATCAGAAAATAAGCCTACAATGGATGAACTTAAAGAGGTTAACTTGGGAACTGTTGAAAACCCACGACCAACCTTTATCAATGCAAATTTATCACCTGAAGAGGAAGCAAATTACATGGAACTTTTGATGGAGTATCGAGATGTCTTTGCTTGGTCCTATGATGAAATGCCTGGTTTAGACCCAAGGGTTGTTGTCCACCAACTAGCAGTAAAACATGGGGCTAGACCTGTAAAACAAACTCAGTGTCGCTTCCGTCCTGAACTCATATCACAGATTGAGGTTGAAGTCAATAAACTTATCCAGGCAGGTTTCATTCGTGAGGTTAAGTATCCTACATGGATTTCAAATATTGTGCCAGTAAAAAAGAAGAATGGCCAAATGCGAGTTTGCGTGGATTTTCGAGACCTTAACAATGCTTGTCCCAAAGATGACTTTCCACTTCCAATTACCGAGATCATGGTCGACGCTACCACAGGTCATGGGAGATTAACCTTTATGGATGGTTCATCTGGCTATAATCAAATTCGAATGGCACCCACAGATGAGGAGAAGACGACCTTCCGAACTCCGAAAGGGATATATTGCTATAAAGTTATGCCTTTTGGCTTAAAGAATGCAGGTGCCACTTATCAAAGGGCGATGCAGAAGATTTTTGATGATATGCTTCACCAACATGTTGAATGCTATGTTGACGACCTCGTGGTGAAATCAAAAGAAAAAGAAAATCATTTGCAAGATCTTCGTTTGGTATTTGAACAATTACGTCGATTCCAGCTAAAAATGAACCCACTAAAATGCGCATTTGGTGTGTCATAACCCAATTCTGGGTTATTCCTCAATTTTGATCCATATTTTGATAACTTTTTAGAAAAAAATCCAAAAAATAGAGAAAAACAATGAAAATCCAAAAAATACATTTTTAAACATATTTGCATAATTTTTAGCATTTTCAACATCATCTTAGAAGAATTTAATTTTTCAAAGATATTTGGAACGCGTTCAAATTTTAACGCGTTATTTTTAAAATCATTGATTTTTCTCATTGAGTTGATGTTGATATTGCTTGTTTTTGAAAAAATATAAAAAAATAAAAATTTATAAAAAAATAAAATTGAGGGACTAATTTTGAAATCCAAGCAATATTTTGCCTATAAATAGCAACCTTTAACACAAAGAAAGGGGGGGTAATTTTGACAAAACAAAGGAGAAAAGAAACCCTAAAACACAAAAAACCCTAATATTTTTCTCTAGAGCCGCCGCCCCCCTCACCCCCCTCAAACCTGTCAGCTTCGCCGGACGATTTCTCACTCGTCTACCGTTGGATCGACGTGAAATTTGAGTATGTTGTGCGTCCCTATGTTTACTACAAACTGACCGGAGCGATCATTCATCTTTGAAACCACAAGAGAAATATTACCATTTGAATATTTCTGGACAAACCCCTCTCGGAACAGTTAGAGCCGCCGGCCTATTTATCCATTATTCACCGTTGGATCAACCTGAGTTTTGGATATGTGATGCGTATGGGTGTATTGCACATTCTGAACGGTGGAGATGAGATAGAACCCATCCAAAAAGGTGTTATGCGTGTTTAACAGTGGCTCGCCAGTCTCAGGTCAGTTTCGGTCTAACTCCGATCGTGGGAGATCCAACCGTTAACTCCAGCTGATATTTGGGTATATGCTGCCTGAGATATCGTTTTATCATTTCACCGTTGGGATTTGTTATTGTTTCAATGGTTGTTGAGTAATGGTCGTCGGAAAATTTGCCCAGAATCTGTCATGGCTGCCGATTTGGAAACCCAAATCACAACACCCACCGCCGGCGCCGGAAGACAGAGAAGAGGAAGACGGCCGATCTACTGGTTCTGCCACCTCCGGCAGCGGCGGCGCGTGGAGGAAACGGTTGGAGTTTGATGCAATTTTTGGAGTTTTAGGGACTGTTTTGTAAATTTTAAATTATTTAATGTAATTTTTATTTAGCTTTGGATTTTTATAATTTGTAATGTGGATGTAAAAAAAAAAAGGAAAAGAAAAGAAAAAAAGAAAAAGAAAAAGAATAAAAAAATGCATGTGTGTGTGTGTTTGTATTTGTCTCATGAATGTTTTCTTTTTATTTATGATAAAATTGCAGAGAATAAAGAAGAATTTAATATTTTGATTGGATCGCGGTGTAGAAGTACAAACTTGTATGGAAGTTGTATTTCTAAAATCCGATGAAAAGATAAAATTTTTAAAACTTCTTTAACACATCAAGTCCATGAAGCAGCTTACCTCAGGTAGGGCGTGTTAGGGGTGCTAAGACCTTCCCTAACCACAACCGGTCCCTTACCTGCGAATCTCTGACAAGACCAGTACAACCGGGTTTCCTAGTAACCTTCAATTAAATACTAGGTGGTGACTCCTAACGAATCCAACAAGATCAAATCAAATAATAATGATGAAAAATCATCAGAGCCGACGCCGCGTGGATTTTTTTTGACGTGCGACATGGTGTGTCAAGTGTCTCAGCTGATGAGGAATCAAGGAAAAGAAAAGATGGTAGAAAACTTTGTTAACAATAAACTACCACGTAAAGCCATAGTACTCCGATATATCCCAGTATCAGCAAGAAAAGAGGGTCAATCTTCTTTTGCCAAGGATGAAGAGAAGATCAATAAGGGGCTTGAAAACTTGACCTTGCCAGCTACTAATCTTGCCTTGAACAAGGTCTCAAAACCTTTATTAAAAGGGTTCGTTCATCAAACCGAGTTGGTGGTGATAAATCCTAGAGGACTCCCTAATAAACAGGCGAATGGCTTTGATCCCAATGCTTATAAGCTTTTAGCTAAGGCTGGTTATAGTCGTGAGGACATCAATAAGTTAGCGAAGGATGGTGATACTACTCAACTTGAAGGTAAACAAGTTTCTACAAAGACTAGAAAGGCATGGAGAGAGAAGAAAACTTACGGCAAAACTTTAAGGGCTGGTCTTGGATACGAGTCTTCCACACCGCTACATTTTCAGATTAATAAAGAAGCCTCACAATACATAAGTGTGGAAGAAGTGAAGGACAAACAACAAAATCAGTTGGCACCTCTTAGAGCTTCAATCTAGGATCGTCTTGGTGGAACTACAAGTCGTGCTCCTGTTTTTGCCAGGATTGGAACCCAAAATAATGGAAAGGCGCTAAAACGCACATCAGTCTTTGCAAGACTTGGACAATCCATGTCAAAAGATAACAAGCATACACTCGATCATCAATCAAGTTCGATGAGTGATTTAAAGGTTCTTCGTAGCAAAATACCTTCACGCATGAAGAGACATTGTGAATGGGTGGTGAGTGCTGAGGAGACATTGAAAGGAAAAGCACGCACAATAGTGATGACAAACCCCTATAATGAAGAAAAGGAAGATGAAATAATGTGTCTCACTTCAAATCACATCACTATTGAAGAAGATGATAATGATAAGTTTGTCATCGAAGAAGATGTTGAGGAAGCTCTACCTTCCCTTGAATCAGAAAATAAGCCTACAATGGATGAACTTAAAGAGGTTAACTTGGGAACTGTTGAAAACCCACGACCAACCTTTATCGATGCAAATTTATCACCTGAAGAGGAAGCAAATTACATGGAACTTTTGATGGAGTATCGAGATGTCTTTGCTTGGTCTTATGATGAAATGCCAGGTTTAGACCCAAGGGTTGTAGTCCACCAACTAGCAGTAAAACATGGGGCTAGACCTGTAAAACAAACTCAGCGTCGCTTCCGTCCTGAACTCATATCACAGATTGAGGTTGAAGTCAATAAACTTATCCAGACAGGTTTCATTCGTGAGGTCAAGTATCCTACATGGATTTCAAATATTGTGCCAGTAAAAAAGAAGAATGGCCAAATGCGTGTTTGCGTGGATTTTCGAGACCTTAACAATGCTTGTCCCAAAGATGACTTTCCACTTCCAATTACCGAGATCATGGTCGATGCTACCACAGGTCATGGGAGATTAACCTTCATGGACGGTTCATCTGGCTATAATCAAATTCGAATGGCACCCGCAGATGAGGAGAAGATGGCCTTCCGAACTCCGAAAGGGATATATTGCTATAAAGTTATGCCTTTTGGCTTAAAGAATGCAGGTGCCACTTATCAAAGGGCGATGCAGAACATTTTTGATGATATGCTTCACCAACATGTTGAATGCTATGTTGACGACCTCGTGGTGAAATCAAAAGAAAAAGAAAATCATTTGCAAGATCTTCGTTTGGTATTTGAACGATTACGTCGATTCCAGCTAAAAATGAACCCACTAAAATGCGCATTTGGTGTGTCATCAGGCAAATTCCTAGGGTTTATAGTTCGACATCAAGGGATTGAGATTGACCAGTCTAAGATTGAAGCCATTCTAAAAATGCCGGAGCCAAGAAACATCCATGAGTTGAAGAGTCTCCAAGGAAAGTTGGCCTATATACGGAGATTTATTTCTAACTTAGCGGGTCGATGTCAACCATTCACCCACTTAATGAAGAAGGATACGTCATTCTATTAGGATGAAGCTTGTACTAATGCCTTCAACAAGATAAAAAAATACTTGTTGAATCCGCCTGTCCTTCAAGCACCGGTACCGAGACGCCCACTTATCCTCTATATTGCACCTCAAATACATTCCTTAGGGGTGTTGTTGGTGCAACAAAATGATGAAGGCAAGGAAAGTGCTCTCTACTACCTTAGTAGGACATTAAATGGGGCTGAACTGAACTATTCTCCAATAGAGAAGACATGTCTAGCATTAATGTTTGCAATAAAGAAGCTAAGGCATTACCTCCAAGCGCATTCAGTAAGACTAATCTCCCGAGCTGACTGACACGACTAAAAGGTTGATGTCTTCTCCCAAGTGCAGGAGTGTCGAAGTAATAAATAACCCGGCAAGACCGGGGTCGAACCACAGGGAGGTTAATTGTACAAATTATAAACAACAATTATAAAATAACAATAACAACAACAGTAATAATAATAATAATAATAATAATAATAGTATTAATAGTAGTAGTAATAATAATAATAATAATAATAATAATAATAATAATAAAGAAAGAGAAGAAGAAGAAGATGATGATGATGAGAACTTAGAGATGAAATATTAATGTAAGGATTAAACAATAATAATAACAAATGTCAAGGTTAGAGATTCCACTAATGGTATATCAAACAAGTATAGTATAAACTCTTATTATTGAATTGGAAACCACACACAAAGGAGGTTCCAATCAGATTATATATTGTTAACATGATTACATTAGTCATCTTATTCAATTAATGCTAATACTTGTAAATCTCGTCAAGCATTCATGATTATAACTTATGTTAACAACAAATCAAGTTCCTTTCATAGCTCAGGTGTCGGTTATACCATACAGTATGAGCTATGAGAGTGCCAAGCATTTGTTGTACCAAGTGTTATACAACATAAATCAAGATTAATCATTTAACAAGCAAAGTATTAAAGAGTGAACAAGATAACAAATATAAAACATGTTAGTATCAAACATTAAAGTCCATATTAAGTTTACATTATACTTATTCTTACACCATTAGTGTAACCTTTTCACCTTGACATAACTAACTTAGCTAGACATAATGAAAGAAAGCAAAATAGATAAACAAAATAAGAACATAAAAGTTAACTAAGTAAAGGAAAGGAAATGAAAGGCATAAACTTAATATTAATGAAAGCAAAGCATAAACATTACAAAAAATACAAAGAGAGAAAGGAAGAGCATGATCTTGATCTGGAAACCAAGATGCCTAAATGCATGGCAAATGCCTCCTTTTATAGGCCAAAATTGGGAACTATTGATTTGATGACTAATTGATAAGTGGGTGGCCAACTTTTGACTTGGTGACAATCCTTATCTTCTCTTGTCTGCCCAAAACGTCATTGATAACGTCAAAATTGGAGCCAGGTCCAAACATGAAAGTTGTAGGCAATTGTCTCAGCTTTCTTGTGTAAAACATTCAGCTCATTTGGACTTCTAGAACTCCAGATATGGCCAAAATACCGAACAGTGCTCGGGCTGGAAGACAGATTCGGGCTTCTTTGTTGTTGCTACAATTTGGACTTGATAATGGCCTTTTTAGATCTTGGGCTCCATATGAAAGTTGTAGGCCTATGTCTTACCTTTCCATCCATATAAATTGGACCTAAATCTGAGATCTGTAGCTCCAGATATGACCCAATTACCGAACAATGTTCCGGTTTGGATTGCACCGACATCTCTTTTCTAAGTTTGGCCATCTCTTTATCCTTGCAATTTAAGTTCTTAAAGTCATCAATCAATCCTTTCATTTATGTGATAGGCCTGCATTAAAAATAGACATTTACCACAAATTAAAGGTATCTTATATTATTAGATATATTATTATAAAACATGCTTTAGTTAAGGAGTTATTGATACTTCAAGTGCAAAATGATGATATAAAACCATGACAAAAATGCACTTTTAAGTACTAATCACTGACCCTCTCAAGTACATCATCTTAAGACCAGTACTATTAGGAAGATTGGTAAAATGGGCTTTATTACTTCAAGAATTTGAAATTGTTTACGTCTCACAAAAGGTTATCAAGGGGCAAGCACTAGCTGATTTTCTCGCTGATTATCCTATTCCTGATGAATGGAAGTTCTCTGAAGACCTGCCTGATGAGGACGTTTTGTTTATTGAAATGTCAGAACCATGGAAAATGTTCTTTGATGGCGCAGCACGACAAGATGAAGCCGGGGCTGGGGTTATATTCATCACACCGGAAGGAGAGGTCTTGCCTTTCTCCTTTTCACTTACCGAATGTTGTTCTAATAACATGGCCGAATATCAAGCCTTGATTCTTGGGTTGGAAATGGCAGTGAATATAAAGATGTATCGCCTTAAAGTTTTTGGGGATTCTCAATTAGTCATCAGACAACTCCTCTCACTATATGAAGTCAAAAAGCCAGAGTTCATCCCATATCACAAGTATGCACTTAAACTGATAACATCACTTGATTGTGTCACTTTAGAACATGTGCCATGAAAAGAGAATAAGCAAGTCGATGCCTTAGCAAATCTTGCGTCAATATTAGCATCATGTAGTGAGGAGATAAAAGTCCCTGTATGTCAAAGATGGGTCGTTCCACCGCTAAATCATGACATAGAAGAGAAAGAACAAGTGGGTATAGTTTCTGTATACGAGATTGAAAGAGAAGACTGGTGTCAGCCACTTATCGATTATTTGAGACATGGAAAGCTACCTAAAGACCTACGTCATAAGACAGAGGTGAGGCGAAGAGCTTCTCGCTTCATATACTTTCAAGGCACTCTTTACCGACGTTCTTTTGACGGAGTCTTTTTGCGTTGTCTCGGAGAAGAAGAAGCAACAAAAGCACTAGAGGAAACTCACTCAGGGATCTGTGGAGCACACCAATCACGCCCTAAACTTCACTTCCGGATCAAAAGAATGGGATATAAATGGCCGACAATGGTAAAGGATTGCATAGACTATGCTAGAAAATGTCAAAGTTGTCAATTGCATGCTAATTTGATCCATCAGCCACCCGAGCCTTTACACCCGATAGTTGCCTCTTGGCCCTTTGATGCTTGGGGACTTGATGTGGTAGGACCATTACTGAAAAGCTCTGGGGGGCATCTTTACATATTGGCTGCAACAGATTACTTCTCAAAGTGGGCAGAAGCTGCAGCATTAAAAGAGGTCAAGAAAGAGACAGTTGTAAACTTCATTCGAACAAACATCATTTACTGTTATGGGGTACCAAGATACATCATAACTGATAATGGAAAGGAGTTATACAATACAGCCATGAACAAGTTGTGTGCACAATTCAGCTTCAAACAGCATAACTCTTCTATGTACAATGCTCCGGCTAATGGTTTGACAGAAGCCTTTAACAAGACTTTATGCAACATTCTCAAGAAGGTGGTGAATCGCTCGAAGAAGGACTGGCATGAGAGAATTGGGGAGGCGTTATGGGCTTATCGTACTACATTCCGAACACCAACTCAAGCTACTCCATATTCCTTGGTATACGGGGTCGAAGCTGTTCTTCCACTAGAATGTCAAATTCCATCTTTGAGAATCGCAATCCAAGAAGGACTTTCCAATGAAGACAATGTTCGTATACGCCTTGAAGAGCTTAAAGCTTTAGATGAAAAACATCTTGAGGCACAACAACGATTAGAATGTTATCAAGCATGACTTTATAGGGCTTTCAACAAGAAGGTGCGACCACGCTCATTCCAAGAAGGAGATCTTGTCTTGGCAGTACGACGCCCAATAATCATGTCAAAACGCATGGGCAACAAATTCCTCTCCAAATGGGATGGCCCTTATGTGGTTCAAGAAGTCTACACCAATGGAGCTTACAAAATTATCGCTGAGAATGGATTGAAGATTGGGCCTATCAATGGCAAATTCTTGAAAAGATACTATACTTGAAATCTGATGTAGCTCCTGGCCCGCACGAGCTAAAACTGTGAAAGGCACAAAAAAAAAATTGAACTACATTATGACTTGATCCTTTATCCACAAAGGTACGTAGGCAACTCAGAATCCATTCTGGGTACAGTCACAAAAAAAGGTCTTTGATAAAAAAAAACAAAAAAAAATGTTTTGAACTACGTTGTGACTTGATCCTTTATCCATAAAGGTACGTAGGCAACTTAGAATTTATTCTAAGTATAGTCGCACATCATCCTTTAAAAGCTATTTGAGCCAATATGATTGTTCACATGAAAAAAAGAGGGATAAATAAACCTCAAAACACAATCATAACATGAAAATCCAGGTAACAAGACACAAGTGAAGGTAAAATATAGACTTTATTAATAGAAAGAAGAATTCTATTACATAAAGTATGTAGCCTCAACAGAAAGTCACAAGCTGGTGTTACCAAAACAAAAAAATTCCAAAGCATAAGAAACCATTATCATACTACGATTTCCAGCTATGTCCTGCTAACTCCTTTTGTTTGGTCTCCAACAATCCTTTCAATTTTTGAAGAATGGTTGCATCAGTTTCACTTATCACAGGGGAAGAGGATAGTGTGGTGATCTCTGCTCGAATGCTGGAGGTAATGATTTTCCTCTCAAAAAGTTTTTCATCACACGCCTTAAGAGATGACTCTAACTCAGTCTTCTTACTCTGCAACTCCATTAATTGTTTCGCTATTTTTGTTATCTCAGCATGAGTGGTGGAAATAGATTTAGATGCCTCGTCTTCAAAAGCTTTTGAATCTTTAAGTTGCACTTCAAGCTTTTCAACATCTAAGGCTCGTTGCTCTGATGTCATCATAGGAGATAATGAAGCCTTTAAGTGGATAAACTTTTTAGCATCCTCAATCACCTCAGTCACCATTCTTCTTATAGAGGAGCAATCAACCTTTATATCTTCAATGGAGTGGAGGATCTTCTCAACTTCACCAGCTAGGTTAGGAATATAATGGATCGGTGTACGAACAATCTTATTTCTGATGCTCTCCCAACACTTGATAGCAAATTCAGATCTTATCTCTCTTATTATGTCATCAACACAATACCTAGTAACTCCTGAAGGCTCAAAGGCAGTAGTAGGTCCAAGATTATGCAAGTTGGCCACTATATTAAAGATCGGCGGAGGTGGATTAGGCTGCTCATGTGGTGAACTAAATGAAGGATGAGAGTTTCCAATCCCAGCAGCTAAAATATTGAAAGGGTTAGGGCTAGCAACAGAAGCAACACTCATTTCTGGCCCAATATACATATCAAAGTCATTCCCAGGTCTTGTTGACCAAGCTGAAACAAAGAACAAAAAAAGAGGGGGGGTTAATATATGACAAGTAACATGAATTAGAAAAAAAAAAGAAAAAAAAAGTGTCAAACCAGTTCATCAATATTGTCTGGCATGATTGATGCACTAGGGACTCCATGAAGAAAACCCGAGCCGCAAGGATTGAACACTTTCTTGGTACGTTTTAAACGTTTCCAATGATGATCACTGTTTTCATGCTCACTGTCCTTAACATTTAAGATTGCTTCAAAATTGTCTTCTTTTTCCTGCTACATGCATATCCTTATGAGTATCTCAATAAAAAAAAAAGGGAATTAATAAGGCACATAAAAATAGGGATAAGTATTTATTTACCAATTGTGGAGAAAAGGATTGTGCACTTCTTTCCTTTGCTTCTAAGGAGTTAGAGGATTTCTTATTAAGATGATCTTTTGAAGTACTCACTCTCTTCACACTAGGAATCACAAGTGGTGTCCTCCTTATGTGGGCAGATGTTTGAGTACCATCTTCCTTGCCTAAATCAACATCAACTGTCCGCTTATCTCTTTTATGGGTAGGAGAAGATCGTTTCTTTTTGGTTAAGAGAGGGTCATTCTTCTTTTCTTTTGTCCTTCGAGATACTATGGCAACATTACTAGGACTTTTGAGAATGATCTTTACCTCTGGAGAACAAACTTTGGACCACTTCGGAGTCCACCACTCCATATAACGTTTAGTCACCAAAGGAAGCTTATCACTTGGGGGCAACGAAAGCTTGTACTGAGAATGTGTTGAGTTTGGTAAAACTATGCCAAAGTTGGGATACATCCTCCAAGGTTGGAACTCCAGTTCTCCCTTCAAAGTCACGGGGAACATGTTGGCAAAACCTAAATTGTCAACTGAATCTATCAGGACAATAAGACTCAATAATAAAAGTATCATCATAACGAAGAGTCAAATAGCCAGATCGAATACACATAAAGTAGTCACTCTTGAGGATTGATAAGTTGCCATCATCACACAAAACCACGACTTTGGCCAAGGGAAGTAATGCAGGAAATATGACTCTCTCAGGATCTCTGAAAAGAGCATTAGCTTGAGATTCATTGAAATGTTTTCCCAACCCCACGCTGGCATATTTTGTCATCCCAACTAACTTGGCAGGACTAATGGCTGTTTGATGGGTGCCAAATTTTTCGGCAAGCCAACTGCTGAGAAAATGAATAGGAAAAGGGATGTCTCGTGCGATCACACTTAATGCAGATTGAACTTCCTTTAGACCTTTGAAGATACTTGCTAGAACTGGTATTGCAAGAGAGAATTGCCTTCCAACCGCCATCATGGATGCTACTTTGAAAGTACTAGGACGAATGAAACCAACGTCCTTGCTAGGAAATACAAATTTGCATAGCCACCATGAAAGAAAAGCCGCTAAATAAACTTCATCTTGAATATGAGAAGGGACATTAAGCTCTTTAAAAGGATGAATGAATTTGCTGGAATGAACGCGAGACTTATCAATTGAGCCAGATGGATAGGTAGTCTTATTGGATCCGCTAGACTTACCCACAGAAAAGGGTACCTTGTATCTCAAATCATCTCGAAACCAGAAATCTACCCAATCTTGAAGGGTCATTACATGGTCACCATCAATGGTCTGACATTCTTTATGAAAGGCGATAAATAGGTACTTGCAGCTCTTTGGAAGAAAAGAATATCCTTTCTTGTCAGCTTCATTAAGTTCATCAGCAGAAGGAATGACTTCATCATAAAAAGTACCAAAAATAGGAAGACCGCTACATGATTTTAACTCCCAAAGGGATATAGACTCCTCTCCATTCGGGGTAGATAACGTGTTGGTAGCAGGATTCCAATGATTATAGAAAGAAAGGATAACATTCATCTGCCAGTCATATGTAAAAAGGGATGCAAAAATAGTGTCTCGAATATGTGCCCTCTCGAGGATTGGCTCGTAATGTTTCAAAATATCTTCTGTCCATTCCCAATACTTGGGAGTATACTCAAGTGCATCAGAGATTGGGAAATAATCCTTGCAAGTAGCATTTCCATCACGTTTACGATAGTCTAATGACAGTAGATCAGCTAGAAAAGTTGTTGAATGTGGAAAGGAGGATTGAAGTTGTAAAACTGATTGAGGCAAACCACCATGACCATAAAGTTCATAAGAAGTCTCTAATGACCAGGAAGTCAAATGCTTGATGCTTTTGGAAGACCGCTTCTTAGCAAATGAACCAATGGCAGGTTCATATACGCGTTCGACGATACTTCTCATCAATTACTAAGAATCTTTTTGTGGAAGAAGAAGAATTCTTGAAAAGCACCATCTAAAAAGAAAAGGTAGACATAAAAATACGTGAATTAGATGCATATTGAAAGAAGAAATGGGGAACAAGATTATAAATCTCATGATATTTATATGTCCTAAAAAAAAAGGTAATGATAAAAAAGGGAGAGAATAAGAACTTACCTCGATCAAGAATGAAAGAAAAGTGATGCTCCAATGTTAAAAAAAGAAAAAGACTTGCCAAAATTGATGACGCGTTAAAAAAAAGAAGCAACCGTGACCCTTAAGGAACAACTCGTCAAGCACCAAGGCTTGTGAAGTATTATGGCAAGAGAATTCAGATCACCCAAAGAAGCCTGCAGCCCTGCAATAAGAATAGATGTTAATTAATGGAAACAGGCAGGCTCACCAACAACTCAATCAGGCTTAGTCAAGTCTATTTCAATAACAAGTTTGCGTCATCGATCATACAGTCGCAGAAGCAGAAAAGGTTGCTCTTGGTTAACACACAGATGTCAACAATATGTTTTTCCTCAACAAGAAAGCTGCTACAACTCCTCCAAATATATTTTTGGCCTCTATATTTTCTCTTCCAGTACAAGCTCTCTCTTTGGATGTGCTATCAAGAAACTTTGCAGTGCTCCAAGGCTTTGAAAGGAGTTCTTTCATCTAGATAACAACAGTCGTGAAACAACTTTTCCATAGCCTGCTAAGGTGAAGTTAAAAAAAATAAAATAAAATTTGTTGTTGTTGCTGCGGCATCCAGAGCTCATCGTTACTGTCAACACAAAGAAAATGGTTGCCTTCTAGTCGCTAAGCAGTCACCATCTCTGCATCTCCATGCAATTCGACCATGGCAGAGAGAATAACACATGGCCAAATGTAGTTTCACTATGTCACTATATAATTCAACGAATAGAGGACTGCGGATTGTCAAGTTTTCCACGTCACATCTTAAGACTATGCAAATTGCTGGAAATATTTCGTTAAGTAGTCGCTCCCTTTTGCTTTATTCTAGGCCATGCATAATTTCACTTTTCTCCATACGGTCAAAAAAATAGAAAGACGATGCAAGTGCATTTATAAAAGAGAGGAATTTAAATTACTATCATCATGAGCTTTGGTTAGAAGTTTAAAGCTTATTGCACCTGCACAAACTCAGAATTGTGTCCTACATACATATAAAAAAAAAAAAGGACTTGCAGTTGTAAAACAAACACTGAAGAGCTATGCATACCTGCTAAGACTGTCGGTGATCTGGAACTTCCAGGTGGATGCTACACAGTTAATGAAGGAACAGAAGGACTGCTAAGTTGGTGACAAAAAAAAAAAAAAGACAATGTAGTGGCCTTTTATAGCCACACTATAGACCGTTGCCTGATTACAAAAGAAGAAGAAAAAAACTCGTATTTTGTGATAGAAAGGTCGGCTATGCAAGTTGCTTTTCCTCTTCTGAAACAAGAGCAATAATTTTCCTGTTCAGTTCTGCAAAATTTTCCTATTCAAGTCATAGCAAAAAAAAAAAAAACGATAATTCCTATTCAGTTCTGCACTCTTCATTTACCCTTCCTTGGCAGTTCATTCAGGAAACAAAGGATGCGACATGCTACCCAAGACAAATTTTTCCTATGCTGTTGAAAAGGCAAATTATCTTTCCTAACTTGAAAAGCATCTGATTAGTCTTTGCTCTCAATTGGTTAAGAATACAAGGAATTATAAAGTAAAGAGCATTTAAACGGGAATGAAGCAAATATTTCATCAAAGAGTGCGCGCATATCAAGATAAGAAAGAGAATATGAATCAACATCTTTAATATGTGATGATTCATTAACCACTACTCGGAATCACAAACGGATTGCATCATTGGATTCATAACAATGAAATCTTCAAAACAAGATGTTATAGTGACCACTTCCCCGATAAAAAAAAATTCTGCAGGCCAGTCAAAGTGTTGGTTGCTATTCGGTATAAAGATACATTTTGTTTCGTCCTCAAATACGCAACTGTTTCAAATGAGGTATTGAACTGAGATATTCCATCATTTGATTTGATAAATATTCCATCATTTGATTTGATAAATTTCAATCAAGATTGGTTCATAAATTTCCAATTTTAATTATCATATTTTATTTCACAATAAAATTTATTTATTTATTGTGAAAATCTAATACGATCAAATCAAATTCTAGTCGAAAATATAAAACTCTCTCAACCATATTTTTCGAGACATGCCCATTTATTTCTAAAGTAAGTGAACTTGTCTCGAGGGGGCATATGTAGAAACATAAATTTTCTACCAATCAAATTTCACCATGTGTTATTTTATTTTTTAAAAGAAAGGATAAAATAAAATTGAAATAAATGACATGGAAAATAAATGAGCCTTCATATATTTCTTGGCCAATGAAAAGTTGACACTTGAGATAAGATATTCAAGATATCTTGTCATAAATTCAAGATCCCATCATATATCTTTTCATAAATACAAGATTATGTCAATAAATATCAACCAATAAAATTATGCCATGTGGCATTGAAAAAAGACCTGAGAGGGCCTCAACCTAAAAGAAAAGGATTTCGGGAGATATAAATTTTCTTCAAGACAAACTCTTCAAGCAAGGAAGCTCTCTCTCTCTCTCTCTTCAAGCAAGGAAGCCCTCTCTCTCAAAGAGTTCTCAAGCCTCCTTCATCTACACTTGAAGCTTATAAAGAACGAAGCTCTGTTGGATTAAACCAAAACGCCCCATAAGAGTTCTTCAACAACACTTTGAAGACGAATCAAAGGTACTCTTCAAAGCATCAAATCATCAAATCTTGCTTCGCAATACACACCCAAATTCGCGTTCTTGCAAAGCACAAATCTTGGCTTGATTACTCAAATAAATCAAGTCACCATACATCAAATCCAAGGAAAGAATCAGAGGATTGTCATATTCTTTTGAAAAAATATATTAAATAGAGATTGTACCCATTCATATATTAATAAAATCATATATTTGTACACATGTGCTTGTTTAATTTCAGGTGCTCAATATTATGTCTACACAGGGATAAGATTATTTAGGATATCATATCTATGAAATCTAATTTCAATGTTTTCTAATACTGTTTTTTACAAGGTCAAAGGCCTACTTCCTCAATATACATGTATGGAGGAGCCATACATCTTGATAGTGTTCAAAAGTTGTTAAGGTACAAACTCGTACATAATATATATATATATATATATATATATTAAAACAATAATAAAATAGCATCACCTTTATATCCTCCTAAAATATCAATAATAAAAAACTTAATGCATGAACAACAGCATATATACATACATTCACTCAGAGCTTGCAAACTACGCTCCTGTGTAAGCAGCTTCAGTTGCCTTCCCAATCCTCGTGCGACAAATTTGTGTTTTATTTATTATAGAGAATGTGACTTATGTATGGAGATTGTGGAACGTTATGAACTTGGAAATGAAATTCCTGTCAGTAACCAAAATGTTGAACGTTTTTATACTGCTTAGAAGGAATAGAATAAATTATTTACTCTCGTCACAAGCTATATACAACTTTATGAAAGGTTTAATGCACACGTTAAAGGTAAGTATATAGAATAAATTAATTCCTCTATTCACAAGCTAAACCTCGAGGACTTGGTTGCTGGCTTTAATTTTCTGTATTTTTCTTTTGATTGCTGGACTTCAGTCCTTACCTTTCTTCAATTTTTGGACACAATCTCTTGTTGTACTTTATATCAATATATCTCCTTCATTATCATTATTGCACGTGGGTGATTAGCCTACGGATTGTTAGAGTTGTCACCTAATTATTTAATTTAGAGTCATTAGAAAAATTAAATATAGTTATTTTATCAGAAATTCAAAAGATAAGAGACTATTTATAATTAAAAAAGTTATTTGAGATAAGTTGCTTTGTGTGATTTGAATGGAATTTAAAATTTTTTTGATAAGTTTCTAATTGGTGATCTATCTATTACTTCAGATGACGATTTATTTGTGTTAATAAATTTGATTTTTTCGAATTCATTATGAGCTCGTATTCCAAATAAATTCTTATAAAATGATCGATATAGATACCCTAACAAAGTTCACCTATTTTGGAAGATGGAAGAATTTCAAACTCGTGTACTATGGTTAAAAATAATTTTAATTAAAATTGATAAATATTTAAAATAATTTTGAGAATTTTCTGATCAACTCCTAATATTTAATTATCAGTCTCACTTATAAATTCAACATTTATACCAGAATATTAACTATTAATTCTCATGAATTAAAATTTTAATGATTATTAGAATACTAGTCAAATTCTCATGGATTTAATGAATTGATTATTAAATCTAAAATACATCCTGAAAAAAATAAAACATATCATTTATTTTATTTTTTTAACAAGATTTAATTTTTATATATTTTGAGAAACTTAATGGAATGCAACACACAAAAGTTTTTATTATTATTTATTATACATTTTTTTATATTTTTATAAGACCACATTTAGGGGGGGGAAAACAAATTTTTCTTGAAATAAAAACTACCAGTAACAAGCCTAAAAACAAGTTTCCTACAACTTTGAAAAGTAAATAGACTAGCTTCTCAGTCTGGGAAAGCTATACATGATTTCCAAAGTCTTCTTGCGCTGTTGAGCCATTCATTAAGCATCTGATTATTCTCATCACAACACGTCCTAAAAACAAATCTAACATTGTATAGTACTTTCTACAGAAGGCACGGTATGCTCAGCACGAAGGATTCTTCTCGCCATTCTCTGTCCTGAAACTAGTATGTATCAAATTGAGGAGAATAGAATAAAAGGAGCAAGAACATCAGGAAAAATGGAAGCAGCTATTAGTCCTCTGAACCTGAAAACTTAAATCAAACTGCCTTGATCTTTACGAAGTTTAAACCAGACAACAGAATCAAAGCATTAGTTAAAGTGTGCCGTAAAAAAAGCTTACCTTCTTCCATTTTGGCCATTGTCCTGTATCCTTTTTCTCTAGTGGTCTTACAACTTCAGTTTGAACCCCACAGACAGGAAATCATCCCTGAGAGAAACAACTGACATGAGGTACTAAATCAAAATAAGCAAACGACCACAAGGTATATAAATAATCAATCTTTCACCTATCATAAGCTGTTAGATTGACTTGTACGTTGACTTGTCCTCCCGATTGAAAAAGAAGACTTCTCATTGACTTGTCCCCCAAATTGAAAATGTTGACCGACTTCTCATTGACTTGAGACCCAAATTCAAAATTCAAATAGCATAAGTTGGTAACCTGCTATAGCTTAAAAAGAGATAAAAACAACTCTACCTCTCAACATTATTACATGGAGTTCCATTTCATTATCATCAATAAAATTAAATGGCTTCAAGAGAATCGATCACAGCAAATTCACTCTATTTTACCTTTTATTCATATCTGTCTTCCTCTTCTCCTCCTCCTCCTCATCTAGCTCTTGTTGCTTCTTCCAGTAAATTCGATCACCATCATTAATCCTAATAAGGCTTTCCACATACATCTCAGAACCAAACGAGCTCGGTCCACCACGAACCCTTACAACCTTAGCATGCTTATTTTTCCAATCATACCACAATAGCTTCTCACCATTCACTTCCAATAACACCTTACCACCATCTTTCGAATAAACCAAAGGTCTCAAAAACATAAAAGCACTAATCCACTTAATCCCTTGAACCGAGAACATCTTACACCAAGATTCCTTCACACCATATTCTTTCATAACCCACACATCAACACAAACATGCTCATAATTACACATTACACACAAATTCCCCTCTACAACCCCAACATCAACCTGAAAGTTCATACCCTTGTTCTCATAATCCGGCTGCAGCAATTCGAAAAACTTATCATCCCTAATATCAAAACCAAGAACACAATCTCTAATACCAAGTTGACGCCTTTGCGGGACAATCCAATGCAAAGCGTGACCTGCAAAAACACCATACCCTCTCCTATTCAAAATATGAAAAAAGGGCTTGCTTAATAACCTAAGCCGAATCGGCAAGCCCTCAATTTTCTTCCACTTATCATTCTTTAAACTATAAACCTTAACTTCATACTCGCAACCGAAACCACCACCACCATCACCGCCGCCATCTTCTCCAATCATTCTTTAAACTATAAACCTTAACTTCATACTCGCAACCAAAACCACCACCATCACCGCCGTCATCTTCTCTAACGAACTGTGCCATTCTCACCACTTTGTAATCATCACCATAAGAATCATAACCAAACCCATCATAAACATACCCAGTTGTCAAATCCCACCGTGGAATCTCAGTTTCCCCAATATAACATTTCTTACGCTCCCTTGTAGACAAATTATACACAGCAATATTTGTTTCAAAACGTCTCAAAAACACCAACCCATTAACCGAACCAATAACCTCAGTTCCACCACTAGAATAAAGGGGATGATGTTTAACCTCCACCGCATCAGATCATAAAGCATCAAAATCAACAGCGAAAAGATCCCTCTCACTACCAGAAAATCGATAAATACAAACGGTAATACCGAGGGAATATTTTCATCGGTAAATTTTCGAGGGATTTTATCGATGGAAATATTCCCTCAGTGTATACCGGGGGAATTACCATGGGAAAAAAAATTAAAACAAAGCAAAAAAGAAGATGAAGTGTCATTTTTACCAATGGAATTACTTTCGTCGGTAAAATTCATCAGTAAATTCGTTGGTGAATTGTGAACACTATTCATCATATCAATTACAAAGGGAATCACCGACGGAATTTTCCGTCAGTATTTTCTAGAGAGCTCCAGAACTGTTCACTTTTTAATTGTACTATTAATTGTTATTCTTTACGGACAAAATCACTGACGGATTGAAAAGTCATCGGTGTTATTTGATGGTTTTCTGAAAAAATTCAATTGATTTAAAATTTTCATTTAAATATTACAGACAGAATCACCGACGGATTGAAATAGCCACTTATTTCATTAATTCGTAACATAGACTATCCCATCCCAATTTGCAAATAATCTGCAAATGAAACTAAGCAACTGACAAACATTTTAGAATCTAGTGAGCTTCATGTAGTTTAATGCAGCAAATTACCTCTTTTCCATGTTTTCTCTGCTGTTTCTTCTGGTGAATTATAAGACCAATTTGAACCCTTCAGACAAGAAATCATCCCTGATAACAAAAACCAAGTCAAAACAACAAGTTACGTCAAGTGAGCTAAAGATAGACATGAAAAATGGAAGCATAAAATTCAGCACTGCATACCTCTTATTCCTATCCTTCGAGTCCTCATCTTCATCCTGTATCCTTCCATCAAGATGCCTATTCGGATTGACAGAAATAAGGCTTTCAACAGAAGTATCTGCTTCAAAGGAATATGGTATACCATGAATCCTATTCTTTACTTGTTTCCTCTTCAGATCATACCAGCAAAGGTCCAAATTGTCGTGTTCGATGAGAACTTCATCACCACTCTTTGAATAAGCTAAAGGCTTAAGAGATCTAAGAAACCCAATGAACTCATACTGTGCAACTGAAAACAGTTTAGTCCAGGACTCCTTTACCCCGTACTCTTTCATCATCCACACATCAACACGTTCACCTAGAAAATTTGCAAGAAAACACAGGCATCCTCTCAAAACCCCCAAATCAATATAAAAATTCTTATCCTTGTACTCAGGTTGCAGCACCTCCCTATAATCCTCAACTCCTAAATCCAATGCAACAACTATATTTGCCACATTCGATTCAGGATTCTCGCCCACAACCCAATGTAAAGCACCATTAGCGAAAACCCCATTTGCACCAGGATAGTGAACACAATAAGGCATATCACCAATCCTCCTCCACGATTGTTTCCTCAAACTATATACCTTAACCTCAGACTCAAAACTCCTCTTCCCCCCACCTCCAAATTGCGCAATCCTAACAAGCTTATAATCATCCCTAACACTATCATACCCAAATCCAAACACATAAACACTACAAGACTTGGTCCCAAAATACCTTTTCAGCTCAATAAGCAAAAAGGGCATCACACGATGCTTTCTAGTTGATGGGTTCCACACAGCAATATCATCAACAACATTAGAAATGCAAAGCAACCCATTAACAGAACCTAAAACTTTAATCCCATGATTATAACACATCAAAGGATGATTCAACTCTTTCAGAGTAACACAGTCATTTAAGACTAAATTTTGCTCAAAATCCATGTAGTGAACATGTGAAGTAGTTCTAAGGATGATGTAAAGATTGGAACTTGTGTCCATAGAGTGCTTCAAATGTAATTTAACGAAGTTTGGACCATCAATTAAAGCACACCATGGTTTAGATACAGACCTGCAACAAAGAAGTTCCTTTGCTGGTAATCTGCAGAGGATCTCCGCTATCATCTCAAGAGGAAGACCAGACATGGTTATGATGACTGATGAGAACTCGAAGGTCACTGTTAGCTAAGGTCTTCGCGTTCTGTGGAATTTTGTCATAGAAAATGTGAAGGAGAGATAACGTTGTTGGAAGTTAAATATCTGTCTTTGTTAATACAATAAATTACCTAAACATCAAGGGTAGTCATGTCTCAGGAAAAAAATCAAGGGTAGTTATTTCTGAAAAGAAAACATAAGGGTAGTGATTGTTAACTGTTATTTGGACAGTAAAGAGCAGCTTCGTCACATTGATTCACTTTTGTCAAATGAAGAAAATCTTTTGGTATCTAATGTTTCATTACTATTACATTTAGTCCTTTTCCTTGCATAAATTAGCACTACGATTCTATTTCAACTTTATTGGTCATGGGAAGGAATCAATAACGCTATGTCAACAAGAATAAATGATAGAAAAGATGAAGATATTACCAGAGCTATGAAATCAGCCCGATTGGTCAATTTAATAACATATTAATTTAGAGTTTAACTCGAGATTAATTTTATATTAAATTATTTTTTTAATCAAAATAATATTATTTGTAAGTTTTTTTTTTAAAAAAAAAACAATAGCTTGGATTGATCGACCCACTGTCAACTCTACTTCCTTAGTGCCAAATTTAGGTCTTGATCTTCATGTCTCCTCTTATATCAAGAACAAGAAGAAACAACAGAGACAAAAACCATGGAGTTATATATTGGTGAGACCAAATGTTTCTCATTGAAGGCAATCAATTTCCTTTGTGCCAGGGGAGCTCCCATATCTCAGACAAAAACTTATTCCTGCTAGGTAAACTTAACTAAAGATAAGATGATCGAGGTGTTTTCTTTTCTTTAAATAGCATTGGCAATTTTTGTTTTGTTTTTACAAACTAGTGCATTTTAAAAACTATTTGAGAACGTAGCATAGATTCATGAGTCACGTTCAAATTTAAGTTTTGTTTTTGAGAATAATACATTCTATAGATTTCACCACCCACAGCCTATATCTTTATGTTATTTTTAAAATATATTATTTTTTTAAATATATTTTTGATAACTTCTAGTTTGTCAAAAACAAATTTTGGGCAGTGGTTTTTTTAAAAAAAAAACCTACAAGTTGATCGATCCACTGATTTCGAGATGCTCGGAAATTCACTTTATGAGTGCCTAGAAGGAAGCAACCCACTCAGAATATGCCCATTATTTTACTTGAGGAGCATCTTTTTTTACACTTTGCTTTCAGCAACTTGTAAGCATTGCAGCAAGGCAAGGAAATTGCCTTCTCACTTTTGGCACAAGGGAGGAGACGGGGCATGCCCGAAATTGTAAAGAAGGCTGAAGTCGGTCTGAAGAATCGACAAAGCATATGAAGAAAGAAACCATGTAAAAATGGTGAAAAGGACACAAAACTATTCATAGGAATGGATTGCACTTGAAGAAATTACAAGCACTGGCCTGGACGGCAAAAAAAATAGCTTGTATTTCCTGATAAGCTTCCACTGTAAATTCCTCCATTCACCCCATCTGTACAGAGACTAGAGAACCTAGCAAAATGGCCAGACCACAACCCCATAAATGAATGGGACAAAACTGAATCAAGGGGGACTCTTTCAATTGACCAAAAGCATATATTGCAGCTATTTCATGAAAGGTCTTGAACTGGTGAGCTCGAGAATTGACCCGGTTCAAGCTTGAATAGTCCTTGCAATGATGCTAGAAGAATTGTACAGTGAAATTGCTAAAAGGAATGCTATAAAAATTGCGAAAATGAATGGGACAAAAAGGAATGCTAACATGACAAAATCAGAAGTTTCCCAGAAGTTTTCATAGCCAAATCTATATCCATTTCCACATCACAGCAATATAACTGTTGCTTCAATACCAGCAGGCCAGTGGATTCAATCTTCGGATAATTAGGGAGCCCCTGTGTGCTATTTTGTTCAAATTCACAAATCCAATGGTTCCAATGGATTTCCCCCATAACACGGAAAAGTACATATGCAATGTCATTAGAACATGAGAACAATAAATTTCCACAGCAAGTACCCTGCGAGATGTTCTAATGACATCTACCAGATATTTGGTCAACTTGATAGAAACAAGCTACCAGGTCTTCTCATGAACATTAAAAGCAGATAAATCTGCAATAGGAAAGAAAAAAGAAAAAACCCATATATTTGTAGGCTTGTGGGTTAATTGCCTCATTATATTCATTTCAGAAAAGCTTCCTACAACTTTGAAAGTAAACAGACTAGCTTCTCTGTCTGGGAAAACTATACATGATTTCAGAAGTCTTCTTGCACTGTCGACCATTAAGTATCTGATTATTCTGATCACAACATGTCCTTAAAACAAATCTAGCATTGCATAGTACTTTCTACAGAAGGCACGGTATGTTCAGCATGAAGGATTCTCTCTCCACTCTCTGTCTTCAAACTAGAATGTATCATAACTCTAGTATCAGCCCTGGGGAGAATAGAATAAGAGGAGCATGAATATCTGGGAAAATGGAAGCAGCTATTAGTCCTCTGAAACCTGAAAACTTAAATCAAACTGTCTTGATCTTTACAAAGTTTAAACCAGACAACAGAATCAAAGCATTAGTTAAAGTGTGCCGTACAAAAAGCTTACCTTGTTTCGTTTTGGCCATTGTCCTGTACCCTTTTTCTCTACTGGTCTTACAACTTCAGTTTGAACCCCACAGACAGGAAATCATCCCTGAGAGAAACAACTGACATGAGGTACTAAATCAAAATACGCAAATGACCACACGTTATATAAATAATCAATCTTTCACCTATCATAAGCTGTTAGATTGACTTGTACTTTGACTTGCCATCCCAATTGAAAAGGAAGACTTCTCATTGACTTGTCCCCCGAATTGAAAATTTAGACCAACTTCTCATTGACTTGAGACCCAAATTCAAAATTCAGGTCCCATCAACAAATAGCATAAGCGGGTAACATGCTATAGCTTAAAAAGAGATAGAAAACTTTACCTATCAAAATTACTTGGAGTTCCATTTCATTATCATCCGTAAAATTAAATGGCTTCAGGAGAATCAATCACAACAAATTCACTCTATTTTACCTCTTATTCCTATTTGTCTTCCTCTTCTCCTCCTCCTCATCTAGCTCTTGTTGCTTCTTCCAGCCAATTCGATCACCATCATTAATCCTAATAAGGCTTTCCACATACATCTCAGAACCAAACGAGCTCGGGCCACCACGAACCCTTACAACCTTAGCATGCTTATTTTTCCAATCATACCACAATAGCTTCTCACCATTCACTTCCAATAACACCTTATCACCATCTTTCGAATAAACCAAAGTTCTCAAAAACATAAAAGCACTAATCCACTTAATCCCTTGAACCGAAAACATCTTACACCAAGATTCCTTCACACCATATTCTTTCATAACCCACACATCAACACAAACATGCTCATAATTACACATCACACACAAATTCCCCTCTAGAACACCAACATCAACCTGGAAGTTCATACCTTTGTTCTCATAATACGGCTGCGGCAATTCGAAAAACTTGTCATCCCTAATATCAAAACCAAGAACACAATCTCTAATACCAAGTTGACGCCTTTGCGGGACAATCCAATGCAAAGCGTGACCTGCAAAAACACCATACCCTCTCCTATTCAAAATATGAAAAAAGGGCTTGCTTAATAACCTAAGCCGAATCGGCAAGCCCTCAATTTTCTTCCACTTATCATTCTTTAAACTATAAACCTTAACTTCATACTCGCAACCGAAACCACCACCACCATCACCGCCGCCATCTTCTCTAACGAACTGTGCCATTCTCACCACTTTGTAATCATCACCATAAGAATCATAACCAAACCCATAATAAACATACCCAGTTGTCAAATCCCGCCGTGGAATCTCAGTTTCCGCAACATAACATTTCTTACACTCCCTTGTAGACAAATTATACACAGCAATATTTGTCTCAGAACGTCTCAAAAACACCAACCCATTAACCGAACCAATAACCTCCGTTCCACCACCGGAATAAAGGGGATGATGTTTAACCTCCACCGCATCAGATAAAGCATCAAAATCAACAGTGAAAAGATCCCACTCTTTGAGGATGATACTGTGATTAGATTTGACAGTGATGGAATGGTTTAGATGGAGATTGATGAAGTCCTGGCCGTCGATTAAGGAACAAATTGGCTTTGATAAAGATCGGAAACGGACGAGGGATTTCACCGGAAGTTGAAGCAAAATGTCGTGAATGATTTCGTGTGGGATTCTCGACATTTTTTAATGAAGAGGTTAGGCTGGTTAGTTCATAGGTGGTCATGTTGGGTTGCCTGCCGCTATATCTAAGAGCTAGAGTGAGTGGACAGGTGGGAGAAGGCAACCAAGTACATTCTGAGAGGTGGCCTTTTTGGGCATGGGAGTAAAAAGACAAAGGCCCTACAGAATCATTGGTATCCATATTTATGCTCGAGCAATGGATTAATTGAATTAATTTATAAATTAGAAAATCAAATTGGAATTATTTTAAAATGATAGGTTTTACTTTTAAAAATTTGAAATGATATCTTATAGATAAAATAAAAAAAAATGTCCAAGTGAACTCAATAAAAATTCACTTAAATTTAGTTAGATGAACCAAATTGACTAATCAAATCATTTGAATTTTATCAAATTAAAAAAAGAGAGTTCTACTATAGTAATAGTAATTCTATTTCTGATTTTTAAAATAATTAAAAAAAAAACTTAATTCAAACTAGATTATGTGTGAATAAAATTATCAAGTCAACTCATTAGTCACGATTAAGATTATCAAGTCAACTCATTAGTCACGATTTATTAACCGTGGTTGTATTGTAGAACTAATATCTCAAAAGTTACTTTTTTATACTATTATTCTTGTTTTAATTTTTTTCTAGTAAAAAGAAAATTGATATGAAAGCTTAATTTAATTAGTGAAATTTCTTAAATTTTCTACGAAGAATTATGAACATGAGATTTTGCCTTAGTATATAAAAAATTCTTAATATAAAATAAATTTTATATTTAAATAGTTACTAAAATGTCAATCTCAAAAAAAAAAAATCAAATACTATTCAAAGTCACTCAATTTATAATGGATGAGTTCTTATCATTATTTTGTCAAATTGAATAATGTAACTGATATTGGTATTTTAGACCTATCTTATTATAATTTTTGCTATTAATTTTTTACAACCGATTATTGGAAATAACTTGAGATTACATATTGTTTCAAGTCACTGATCGGTCGATCGGTGAGCAAATCAACGGCTAGCCCGCTGTAATGTGGTGTACTTTGGAGGTTCGTCTTTGAACTTGCTTTGAGCTCTTCTGTGTGTGTATAATTTTGTTAGTAAGAGTATTTCCACATCAGTTTTTGGATAATGAAAAACAAGAAAATGTTTGTTTCAAGGAAAAAAAATGAAAAAAATAAAACAAATAAGAGTTCAGCCTCAAACATTTCCAGATTTCTTTTTTAATTATTCAATTATTTAGCCGATGATGAGGAATTGCCTAGAGCCACAAAGGCATAATATAATCATAGGTACATGACAAAGTCCCATCCGAATTGAATCATTAAAAATAATAATACTAATCCAAAAAAAAAAACCAATAGTGCTCTATACCTCATTCCCAAAGACGACAGGCCCGAGAAAATCACCAAGCCCTCTATACCTCATTCCCAATGACGACAGGCCCGAGAAAATCACCAAGCCTTCTATACCGAGCATCCAATTGTTCACTTTCTTCAGGAGGGCATTGCTTACTTAGACCGAGATGTGCCATGAGAAGACAGACATGAGTGAGTAGCTCCCCACCTCGGGCAAGTGCATCAGCATGCTCCTTCCATCCACAATGACCTGCAGCATACATCAGCATTTCCACCCACACTTCACTTATCATTTCCCATTTCTTTTCATTTGGCCAACCATCCAGTGACTCTGATGACTCCAATGACTGCAATGACATAGCAAGCATGCAACCATCTAGTAGGGCTGACTTTTCTTCCTCTTGTTTTATAATTTCCATTAACATGGTAGACGGACTTTGAAGCAATTGATAGAAAAATGCTTTCACTAGAGCTTCGGGAAACGATAATGCATCCAATTCATCTATGGAAATATAGTTGTTGTTCTCTTCTTTATGAGTATTCCTGATGAATAGGAGACGACTCAAATGAATTCTAGTATCAGTATACCTTGTTCCGCTAAGCTCTATCGCTAACATATTTGGACATTGAACCAGGAGATACAACATGTAGTTAGATAATGATCTGCTCATTGCGCAATTTTGATGATTCGCAAAACCGCTCTTCCTGGAATCGTCAATG